>NC_069679.1:40005502-40308533 GCF_023699985.2 Odocoileus virginianus | reverse complement strand
AGGGAAATAACCTAACTTTGTAAGGAGTTCAAAGAAGGCCTATGTGACTAAAGCATAGAAAATAGGAGGCATGATGTAAGGCTCAAGAAATAGATACCAGATCTTGTAGAGGTCTCAGTTAAAATGAAAAATAGGAAATTCCCTGGTGGTCCAGTGGTTGGGACTTGGCACTTTCACTGCCAGGGCCTGGGTTCAATCCCTGGTTGGGGAACTAAGATCCTATAAGCCATGGTTCAGTTCAGTTCAGTTGCTCAATCATGTCCGACTCTTTGCCGACACCATGGACTGCAGCATGCCAGGCTTCCCTGTCCCATCACCAACTCCCGGAGCTTGCTCAAACTCATGTCCATCAAGTCAGTGATGCCATCCAAAAAAAAAAAGAAGAAATAGACCTTGGTTTCCTAATGGCCTAATGGTTCCTTTTGTTCTTTCTCTCTCTCTTTTTTCCTTTTGCTTATTAGCAGGGGTGAGATATTTCAGATGAGAAAACAAGGTCTCTGGCTGTCGTTGATGATTGTTTTACAACTTCCCAAAATTGAACTTTAGATGTTACTTTTTTTTTTTTTAAATCAAGGTCATACCCTTGACCTGTAAGTCCTTTAATAGTCATCTAGGTATTTGCAGTTTTCCTATGTGGTTGGAAAGCGTGTCCCTTTCCTAGAACTCATTCTACATTAGATCTGTTTCTGGATTGAGTATGCATTTCTGTGAGATAATGATAGCTGAGGGAAGGTATGCATCCTGCTATTTCTCAACTTCTAAGTTTTCTCAATGAACCTTATTTCATGGCTAAACAGTATATCACTAGTGGTGATACACCTGCCCCTTATGTAACATTAACACATTATTGACTGAAAACCTATTAATGCCATAGGCATTAGTTTCTGCAAAAATCCACTGGTCAATAATGTGTCGAGATGCTTTGGACTTCGAGGCAAGAATGGACATGTATTTAGTTAGGAGGCTATTGTAGGAGGGCAAATAAGAGATTGTAGTGACTTGAACTAAGATTGTAAAGAAATAGAGAGTAGACAGATTCCATAGACATTTAGGAGATGTAATCAACCAGATTTGGTGATTAAGATAGATAGAAATTATTTCAAGCATTTTTATGACCACAATGGTATGAAACTAAAAATCAGCCAAAGAAAGAAAAATGAGGAAAAAAAAATTACATGAAGACTAAACAATATGCTACTAAAAAACCAGTGAGTAATGATGAAATAAAAAAGGAAATTACAAAACATCTTGAGACAAATGACAATGAAAACAACTTTACAAAATCTATGGGATGCAGCAAAAGCAGTTCTAAGAAGGAATTTTATAGTAATACAGGCTTCCTCAAAAACAAGAAAAATCTCAAACTACTGAAGCTTCCACCTAAGAGAAGTAGAAGAACAAACAAAATCTGAAGTCAGCAGAAGGAATAGTGATCAAAGAGGAAATAAAACAGAAATTTTAAAAAATAGAAAATCAGTGAAACCAAGAGCTTTGATTGTTTGAAAGTATAAACAGCAAAATTGACACCTCTCGCCAGGCTCACCAAGAAGAAAAGAGAGAGGACCCAAATAAAATAAGAAATGAAGGAGGAAAAATAACATCCAATATTATAGAAAATTTAAAAACTCATAAATTCTGTGAACATATGCCAACAAATTGGGACAACCTAGAAAAAATGGATAAGTTTCTGTAAACAAGTTTGGCAAAACTGAGTCAAAATGAAACAGGTAATTTGAACAGAATGATCTCTAGAAATGAAATAGAATCTATATTCAAACAAACAAACAACCCCCCAAACCAAAAACTCCTGGCAAACAAAAAAGTCCAGGACCAGATGGCTTTACTGGAGAATTCTACCAAACATACAAAGAAAAACTTATCCCTTTCAAAGCATTCCAAAATATTGAAGAGGAAGAAACACTACCAAAGTCATACTGTGAAACCACCCCTGATAGCAAAACCAGACAAAGATACCACAAAAAAAGAAAATTACAGGCCAGTATCTTTGATGAATATAGTTGCATAAATTCTCAATGAAATATTAGCAAACTGTATCCAACTATACATAAAAAGGATCATGTACCATGATCAAGTTGTATTCATCCAGAATTGCAAGGATGGTTCAAGATACGCAAATCAATGAGATGAAAGCCACTTGATCATCTAAATAGGTGCAGAAAAAGCATTTGGTAAAATTCAACATCCATTCATTCATGATAAAAACTATCACTAGGAGTTTCCCTGGTGGCTCAGTGGTAAAAAATCTGCCTGCCTATGTAGGAAATATGGGTTCTATCCCTGATCTGGGAAGATCCCACTTGATGTGGAACAGCTAAGCCCAAGCAACAAATACTGAGCCTTTGCTCTAGAACCTGGGAACCACAACTGCTAAACCCACATACCACAGCTACTGAATCCTGTGCTTGCTAGAGCCTGTGCTCCACAACAAGAGAAGCCCATGCATTGTAATGAACAGTAGCCCCTGCTTGCCACATCTAGAGAAAAACCTGCATAGCAACAAAGATCTCGCACAGCCAAAAATAAATAAATAAAATTATTATTTTTTAATCTCAATAAAGTGAGTATAGAAGAAACATATCTCAACATAATAAAAGTCATTTACGACAAACCCATAGCCAATATAATACTCAGTGGTGAAAAGCTGAAAAGCTTCCTGCTAAATTCAGGAACAAGACAAGGATGCCTGCTCTCATCACTTCTATTCAACATAGTATTGGAAGTTCTAGCCACAGCAAATAGATAAGAAAAGTAAATAAATGGTATCCATATTGGAAGGAAAGAGGTAAAACTGTCATCCTATGCAGATGACATGATTCTTTATACAGAAAACCATAGAGCCACCACACAAAAACTATTAGCTCTAATAAATAAGTTCAGTAAGGTAGTAGGATACCATATTAATATACAGAAATGTGTTGAATTTCTTTAAACCAACAAGTATCAGAAATATTTTTTTAAAGTCCTGTTTAAAATTTTATCTAGAAACCCCTCCAAACAAACCTAGAAATAAACCTAACCAAGAAAGTGAAAGACCTGTATACTGAGAACTATAAAACATTGGTAAAGGAAATTGAAGCCAATTCAAAGAAATGGAAAGATATCCTGTGCTCTTGGATGGAAGAATTCATATTATTAAAATGGCCATACTACCCAAAGCAATCTACAGATTTAATACAATCCCTTTCAAATAAACCATGACATTTTCTGCAGAATTAGAACAAGCATTCCTAAAATTTATAAGGAACCACAAAAGACTCAGAATTGCCAAAGGAATCCTGAAGAAAAAGAACAACTGTAGGCATAATCCTCCCAGACTTCAGAATACCACAAAGTACAGTCATCAAAAAGCATGGAATTGGCACAAAAACAGAAATATGGATCCAGTGGAACAAGACAAAGAACACAGGAATAAACTTACACACCTATGGTCAATTAATCTTCGACAAAGGAAACAACAATAGCCAATGGAGAAAAGGCAGTTTCTTTAGGAAGTAGTGTTGGGAAAGTCGGACAGATGCATGTAAATCAATGAAGTTAGAACATTCCCTCACACCATATACAAAAATAAACTCAAAATGACTTAAAGACTTAAATGTAAGACATGACACCATAAAACTCCTATGCCACCAAATTGGGGCAACTTTGAAAAAATGGACAAGTTTTTATAAACCTGCTTGCTAAAACTGAGTAGGAAGAAACATACTTTGAACAGACTGATCACTAGAAGTAAAACAGAATCTGTTAAAAAAAAATTTTTTTTTGGAACAATGACAACATCAAAAAACTCCCCAAAAGCCCAGACTAGATAGTTTTACTGAAGAATTCTACCAAACATACAAAGGACTTATCTTTCTCAAACTATTCCAGAAGACTGAAGAGGAGGGAACATTACCAAATTCATTCTACGAGGCCATTACCTAGAAGAAAACATAGGCGAAACATTCTTTGATAAATCACAGCAGTATTTTCTTTTTTTTTTTTTTTCAATTCCTCCCATCTTATTTATTGTCCAACTGGAAGGAAAGCAATTATCTGATGCCAGTCCCAAGTCTGAAAACCTTTTCTTCCTTCCTTCTCTCCCTCCCTCTCCCCACTTCCTTGCCTCAGTAGGGTAGGAAAGCACTGTTCCTTTATCCTCTTCCATTCTGTTAATGCAGCCTGATCGCTGGTGATAAAGGTTGTTCTCCTTCTCCTGGTATGAGTGGGTGTTGGAGGTGGGGGAAGTGGACCTGCTTCTTCTAACTTGACTATTTCTGGAAGCTGCTGTAGAACACTTTCCCCTTCTGGCTCTGAGAGTTTCCCCTCCTGTCTGGGGCCTTGATATCCTCAGCTTGAAGATCAGGGGCTGACAGATACTGAGGTCCCAGTAAGTATTTGTTAAAAGAATGAGGAAGGCCTTCTGGATTCAGAGCACTTTGGTTAGACCTGGGGGGAGGTTGTGGGTGTTCTGTCGTCCTTCTGCACCTCTTGGGCTACACGAAGTTCTTTCTTCCTTCCTGGGAGTCATTTCTGGGTCTCAGCAGTATTTTCTTAGATCAATCTCCCAAGGCGAAAGAAATAAAAGCAAAGATAAACAAATGGAACCTAATCAAATTTAAAAGCTTTTGCACAGTGTAGGAAAGCAGCAACAAAAAGGCAACCCACTGAATGGGAGAAAACATTTGCAAATGTTGTGTCATATAAGGGGTTAATTTCCAAAACATACAAAGAACTCATACAACTCAATTAAAAAAAAATAACCCAATCAAAAACTAGCAGAAGACCTAAATAGACATTTCTCCAAAAAGACATGTAAATGGCCAACAGGCATATGAAAAGATGCTCAAAACTGCTAATTATTAGGGAAGTGCAAATGAAAACCACAGTGAGACATCACTCACACTGGTCAGAATGGTCATCATCAAAAAGTTTACAAATAATAAATGCTAGAGAGGGTGTGGGAAAAAGGGTAGACTGTTGGTGGGAAAGTAAATAGGTATAGCTACTGTGGAAAACAGTATGAAGATTCCTCAAAAAACTAAGAATAGAACTACCATATGATCCAACAATTCCACTCCTGGATGTGTATCCAGAAAAGACAAAAACCCTAGTTGAAAAAGGTACATGCACCCCTGTGTTCATAGCAGCACTATTTATAATAGCCAAGACATGAAGCAGCGTAAGTGTCCATCAACAGATAAATAGAATGGCCATCATAAGGAAGATGAGAAAGGATAGACATTTCCATAGGTGAAAGGGATTGACTTTTGATTTTAAAAGAGACCTCTTCATCATAAAGAAGGGAAAGAATAGACTGTGAGTATGACTATAGGTTCGTCTGCCTTTTCTAAATCTAGCTTGTATATCTGAAGTTCTCGGTTCATATACTGCTAAAGCCCAGCTTGAAGGATTTTGAGCATTACCTTGCTAGCATGTGAAATGAGTGCAATTGTATGGTAGTTTGGACATTTTCTGAGGGATCAAATTGCCAGCATTCATTGGATCATAGAGAAAGCAAAGGGATTCCAAAAATACATCTACTTCTGCTTCATTGACTATACTAAAGCCTTTGACTGTGTGGATCACAAAAAATAATGAAAAATTCTTAAAGAGGTGGGGATACCAGACCACCTTACCTGTCTCCTGAGAAACCTGTATGCAGGATGGAAAGCAATAGTTAGAACCTTACATGGGCAACTGTCCAAAATTGGGAAAGAAGTATGTCAAGGTTGTATATTGTCACCCTGCTTATTTAACTTATATACAGAGTACATCTTGCAAAATGTCAGGCTGGTTCACTCATAAGCTGGAATCAAGATTGCTGGAAGAAATATCAACAACCTCAGATATGCAGGTGTTACCACCCTAGTGACAGAAAGCGAAGAGCTAAAAAGCCTCTTGATGAGGGTGAAAGATGAGAGTGAAAAAGCTGGGTTAAAACTCAACATTCAGAAAACTTAAGATCCAAAAAAAAAAGAAAACTTAAGATCATGGCATCTGGTCCCATCACTTCATGGCAAATAGATGGGGAAAAAGTGGAAACAGTGACAGATTTTATTTTCCTGGGCTCCAGAATCACTGTGGATGGTGACTGCAGCCATGAAATTAAAAGACACTTGCTCCTTGGAAGAAAAACAGTGACATCACTTCACCAACAAAAGTCCATATAGTCAAAGCTATGGTTTTTCCAGTAGTCATGTGCACATGTGAGAGTTGGACCATAAAGAAGGCTGCATGCTGAAGAGTTGATGCTATGGTGCTGGAGAAGACTTTTGAGAGTCCCTTGGACTACAAGATCAAACCAGTGAATCCTAAAGGAAATCAACCCTGAATATTCATTGGAAGCACTGATATTGAAGTTGAAACTCAAATACTTTGGCCATCTGAATGGGAAGAGCTGATTCATTGGAAAAGACCCTGATGCTGGGAAAGATTGAAGGCAGGAAGAGAAGGGGGCGACAGAGGATGAGATGGCTGGATGGCATCACCAACTTAATGGACTTGAGTTTGAGTGAACAGGGAAGTCTGTGGTGCTGCAGTTCATGGGGTAGCAAAGAGTCAGATACGACTGAGCGACTGAACAACGAATAACAGCAATGGCTACAGGTAGGTTTATAGATTTGATGGCAGGAAATAGAGAAAGTTATTATTTCAATACTTCTATTTTCTATTATGTGGAAGGCAAGATCATTTACTGATCAGGAACAGAAAGTTTTCTAACATTTCACTTTTGAAGGACCCTGAGATTTTTAGGGCCATTTTATGCACTCATATTTTATGATCACTTTATTTTGTATCTTCCTGCTTCTGTAACCTCTTTGGAACACCTAGAGTAGAAACACAGTTCATTCCATGGAAGTCTAGATATACTTTCAACAAAAAATAAATTTAATATCTGGATAGAATATTTTCTCAACACTGTATAGATAAAAGGTGTCTGTAACTAGGGACCTATAATAATAATAAACTACCAGTCTATAATAAATTGGCAGTCAGTCAAAAGTATCTGTAAGTGTATTATTCTGTTAATGGGGCTTATTTTTACTGTGATTTGTAGAAAAGATTTTTATGCTTTCTGGTACCCATATCATTATCTCATTTAATTTTCACAACTCCCCTGTGAGGAGTGGATATTATTATTCCCACTTTACATCCGAGAGATCAGGCTTTAAATAATTCAAATCCAACCTAGTTAACCAGGACTGGCAGCGCTTTCCTCTGTATTTTAAGGCTGGAATTGCTTAACTTTTGCATTACATTATTAGATTTTCTTCTGTTTTGCCAATTTACAAAATGTGATGGCTTTATGTATATTGTTAATACAAATAATATATACTCTGTATAAAATTATTAGAGTATTTTACATAGAATAGACTTTTGTTCAGTCTTTAATGGTTAAAGCTGCCCATTTTTAAAAAAAATAGAAAAATTGTCTAATTTATTTTCACATAATGTACATTTTATATATTAATAATCTACAAATTTAATATATGTATTTTGTATTTTTTATGAAATTAATATTTTAGAGACTGGTGAGTGAGATTAGGAAGAAGATTTAAGGTTAGAGATGCAAACTTTGGCTAGATAATATAACAGAAGTGCTAGGATACAAAAGCAAGAAATTTTATTTTCCTTTTTAGCCACACCACATGGTTTGTGGGATCTTAGTTCCCCAACTAGGAATTGAACCCCGGCCACAGCAGTGAAAACATTGTTTCCTAACCACTGGACAGCCATGGAATTCCCAAGAATTATTCTTAGTGGTGATCTAATTGTAGACTGTCAGAAACAAATGAACCTGAAGTATCCAGTACAGCATGGATACGTGTTTTGCTGTTTTACACTGCAGTTATGTCAAGGAACTGTTAAGTAATAACCAGCATTGTTATCAGTGGACCAATTATAGACTTTTTTGATAAACGTCAACATCTAAAAGAGGAAGAAATTGAGGCTGGTGTCCATAAGAAGATAGGTTAGATATGCATGAAATGACTACCGTTTTGATTAAAACATTTAAATATTCATGCGCTATGGATAGCAATAGCTTTCATAAAAACCCTTCTAGAATTTACCTTTCCTAAAGTGTTATTTGGAGAAAAATTATTAATAAGATTATAGTTCCTTCCCAACAGCCAATCTAATATACAACCTACATAGAATAAATTGTAAAACTTATATATTGTATAATATGTTGAAATGCATTGTGATAAGTATTAAACAAAAGGGTCAGACTTGTTCAGTGGAAAATTTTTACTTTTAAATTATCCTAGAACAAGGTAGACCCTAACTGAGTATTAAAAATATGTTAGGTCAAGCCTGAAATGTATTAGTAGAGAGAAGTAAGTAAACAGACAATGATAATTCAGTGTATGAAGTGCTGTAATAGTGTAAGTGAATTCTGTAATAGTCCAGAATTCTGTGGAATCACAGAAAAGGAGGACCTAATAACAGAGTAAGGTGGGATCATTACTATCTATGATATGAATCCTCAAGCACTTAGCATAGTGCTGAGCATATGGCGGCACTCAATATTTGATAAATTGAAATATACCTGGTTTTTTAAAAATGATCCTGCACTTAATTTTTGCTTAAAATAGTATCTTTAAACTTTATACCAATATGTTTTTCTTTATAAATACTTTTCATGTTGCTGTAGTCATTTCAGTGACCTTATAAATCAATCCGTGTCTACAGCTGATTCTTGAATGTAACTGCTACTAGACAACAGGAAGGACTTTGTACTCCAGGGAGAGCTGTGTCTCACAGTGCTGCACACGTAGTAAATGTTCGAGAGTAACTACTTAGGTTTTTTTTTTTTTTAAGCTTCAGAATTTATTCAGTAATTTTGCTACACGTACCACAAGATTCTTTAAAGGAATTTCTTCTTATTAATTATTAAGATTGTGCATAAGTGAAAACTTGAAAAGTATGATTCTTGTGCAATTATAAACACTATAAGCCAATGGGAACTCTAAGTTATTGAAAGTCTTGTCCTTGGCAAATCTGAAGAAAAAATTGCTTACAAGTATTATACTAGGGACCCTTTATATGTGATTGGAATTAGAACTGATGCATATGAACAGTTAGAGATCAATGCTAAATTCTATGATAATGACTATAAAAACATTACAAATACACTGATTCAATATTAGACTCCAGCTTTATGAGACAGCCTATAGTAGGCCAAGAGATAGATGATACAGTCTGGAGAACAGGGAGGAAAACATAATCATTGCATAGTGTGCTTCAGTGCTACAGTAAGAAAGTACGAAGTTGCCATTGCTGTGTAAATTAAGAGCAGCAAGCGGAGCAGAGAGGGAAGAATTGATATGGATCGGATTAGTGATACAGGCTTAATTTTTTAAGAAATAGGCAATATTACATAATTTTATTGTACTATGTCTTGTTATTTGATGTATTTTTTAGGGACTTATTGTCTAGTATTTTTCTATTTTGTGAAAGGAGATTAAAAAACCCCAAGGGGCTGTTTATAAGTTATGAATTAGTTGAGATGCCAAGAACTCCTAATTCTCATTATACTATGGTGTAGCAATTATAAACTATATTCAAAGTCAAGTGGATATAACTCAGTGAGCAAGTAAGTTATCTACTTGGTCTACTATTTAATCAACTTAACAGTCCTTTTTCTTATTTCTTATTAAGGGTCTACTATATTTGTTGGTAACAGACCAAGGATTTCTCACTGAAGAAAAAGTTGTTTGGGAAAGCCTACACAATGTTGATGGTGATGGAAATTTCTGTGACTCAGAATTTCATCTGCGGCCTCCTTCAGATCCTGAAACTGTATACAGAGGACAACAAGATCAGATAGATCAGGTAAATATGTTGTTTTATCTTCATATTGTTTTATTGTTAAATGCTCATTCCTTTCAAATATGAATTTAGTTATTCAGAATTTTGAACTAAAGATTTGTTAATTAATATATCAATACTTGTGAAATTCTGATACTTCCTAAATAGGTAAATGATTATTCTGCATTAATTGTACACTTTGGTTCAGAAGGCCTGATTATATTGAACTGTGAAGGTCATGTTAAAGAGTTAGTTTGAATTTCATTCTAATTGTAGGAGGGAAGATATGCCAGGTATTAAACATGGAAGTGACAATGATCTACTTTACCTTTTTTTTTAAAGTGAGGTAACATTAGTTTATAACATTATATGTTTCATATGTACAACAGTATATTTCTACTTCTGTAAAAAATATGGAATGCTTCACAAGTTTGCATGTCATCCTTGCATAGGGGCCATGTTAATCTTCTCTGTATCATTCCAATTTTAGTATATATGCTGCCAAAGGAAGCACTACTTTACCTTTTTAAAAACCTGCTATGTGGCAAATGCATAGGAAGGACACTGGTGTAAGCAAATTAGCAATTTGCTTAGCCTTAGTGGTAGAAACGAAGAGATGAGTACCTATTTGAGATCTATTTTGGTTAGTCAGAAAGAAGTAGAACAGAGAGAGTCTTCAAGATTGCATGCACTGGGTAAAGAGTAGGGGCTATTCTAAGCCTTAGAATCAAGGTAAGGAGGAACAAATACTTCTACAGTGGGAGCTGCACTGCTGGTAGAATTCTTATTTAGAACTGAGATAAATGAAATTTTTGCTTGTTGGCGGGTAGGCTTAGAGCCACAATTGTGTTTATTACTAGAAGTCTAACAGTGATGTGACATTTTCTTTAACTGAGGCAGAAATATGGTTATGTTAAACAGTTGGCACATGTTTTACTGATAACAATTTAAGTGCATAGAGACTGTGTTCATTTAACCAGTATTCATTGAGCAGTTGTATTGAACACTGTAACTAGGTCCTGGGGACACAAAGATAAATCATTCTGTCCTGTTCTCAGAGATCTGGTAGTCAGTTGGGGAGGCAGGTATTTTACCAACTAATATATAAGTTCTGTAATGGCAGTTTGAATAGCAGGCTGTGAATGGACAAAAGAATACTTGATTCAAACAAATGCTAATCTTTCTAGGACTCTCAACTTTGCTTTGACAAACAGCCATAGTAATCCATACTCATTTTCCTCCAGAAGATATACAGGGGCATTGTTTTTAAATGTTATTTAAGAGAAATATATAAGATTTTTAAACCACTGTATATAAAAAATATTGGCACAGAGGGATTGTAGTAAAGCAGTAGATTGCCATAGTAATCTAGTCATAAGATCTTGAGAATATACGTATGATATTGTTTGCAAAGTACAAAGAAGGGGGTCTTTGCTGCTGGTCCAGTGGCTAAGATTTCACAGTCCCAAGGCAGGGGGCCCAGGTTCAATCCCTGCTTAGGGGACTAGATCCCACATGCTGTTACTAAGAGTTCACATGCCACAACTGAAAAATGATCCCGCACTTCAGATTGAAGATCCCATGTACATCAACTAAAGATCTCCCTTACCACAGCTAGGACCCCGTGCAGCCAAATAAGTGAATAAATAAAAATAAATACTTTTTTAAAGTATAAAAGACTTGACAAAGAATGGAGTTTGAAGAATCCAGGAGAAAATTGTGAAGGACAATTTCTTGATGCCTCTAAGATGATCATGCTAGATAGTACAAAGTGTTCACAGGCGATGACCTTTAACATAACTTCTGTGATTATTTATAATTCTCTTACTTTGAGAGTGTGCTGGGGGAGGTGCACAGAATAGTCAAGTTTCATTCAGCACTAATTTCATAATAAAAGTGGATATTAAGTTTAGATGTATAACTTTTGACCAAAGATGCGTCACTTTATCTCATAGGAAATAATCTGAGTGTGTGTGTAGGAGGAAGAAGAGCGTAATTAAGTAATTGAATATGATTGTTTGGTGGACAGCTACATTGGCTTTAAAAATTGTCTTTGGAATACTATTTAATAAATAATTTGGGTCTGTGTTTACGATTTTTTTAAAACAGAAGACTTTTATGCTATTAAATAGAAAATAGATTATGATAGTTTTCAGGAGTTGGAAGATGTGTTTGAATCCGTATGTGAATATAGAAAAAACCAAGATGAATTATATATTAATTGTTAACAGTAGTTGACTCTGTGATGATGATATGGTAATCTTAACTCTCCTATTTATGCTTTTTTATTTTGTATCAATTTTCTATAGACCTGTGCTTCTCTCCTTTATAAACTTTCTTGAATGCCTTATATACTGCTTCTAGAAAGAATTTTGAATGAATTTTTAAAATATTGATAACAATGGCAGTATTGCTGAAATAATACTATTTCCCAAACATAAATAGTAAACTTATATTTAACATCCTAGTATGTTTTTCAAAAGCCATTTTCATAGATTTCTAGATATACTCTCTGTATTTATACACATTAGTTCTTGGGTAAAATCTTACAGCTAAAGATGGTTATCATTTAATTTCTTAGGACTATCTTATGGCTTTATCTTTACAACAAGAACAGCAAAGCCAAGAGATCAATTGGGAACAAATACCTGAAGGAATCAGTGATTTGGAACTAGCAAAGAAACTCCAAGAAGAAGAGGATCGACGAGCTTCTCAATATTACCAGGAACAGGAGCAAGCGGCAGCAGCTGCTGCTTCTGCTGCTGCTTCTGCGTCTGCTTCTACACAGGCCCCGGTAAAGACTAGTGCTCTGACTCTGAAATACAAGGATCATTTTAGCAATAAAGAAATGTGTGCTGAGATCAAAACTTTTAGGTTAGGTATTGACTCTGTTAGCATTTTAGCATCCATGGGTTTTATGACACAGTCCTAAGTTTGTGATTATCTTAATATATTTCTAATTTAGTTAAATTTATTTTTTCTGAGGTTTTGATGGCAAGATTTTCTAAATTAAATTCTTAATAGCTTCATACAATATAAACCAATTTGAACAAATCTTTCCTATCAGTTAGAAGGCAGTATGAGGTACTGCTGGAAAGAATGGACTTTGGAGCCAGATAAATGTGGATTTGCATTTTCTGCTTCTGTCTCCCCTTACTACACCATGGGCAAAGTCCTCTACCTCTGTTAACCTCATTTTCCCTATTTGTAAAGTAGAAGATAATACTTAACTCTTAGGTTTGTGGTTAAGAGCAAATAATGTTGCACTTAATCCAACGTCTAGTGTGTCCTGAGTATTCAACAAAGGTTATTAGCACCTTTCCACTCTTCCCTTTTCCCAGTTAAATGTTATAAGCACTGGAAATATGACTAAGGTGTTTCTATTAGTTAAATCTCATTAAATGAAAAAAAAATTCTCCTTCTTTTATGTTTAACTGTACCATGCTACAACTGTTCCTTTGATTTAGGTGTACTAGGAAGCTTGATATCTTTTAAGTTACGATGAAACTTTAAATATAGAGGTCTCTATTAACATAGGTATAACATTTCTATTTCTAGCTCAAATATTGATTACTCCAAGCTTAAAAGTTAACACCTTCCATGTTATGGTTAGCTTTTCACTGAAGTTCTCTTATTTCACAGAATACACATTTCATACCAAGTCCTCAGGTTCTTTTTCCCTCGTTTTAAAATCTGTTATAGTATGTGTAATAAAATCTTGGAGAACTACTATAGTTTGCCAGAAAGGTGTCACTTTCTTTAACTGTCCCAAACTTTAACATAAATTGTCTTTAAATTGAATCTTTGGGCGACATAATGCTACATGTTATTTATTGTTAATTTACTTACAATAATAGATACATTAATTATATCTATTCTGAATGATAGAGGCAATTACGCAGATACCATATAACATTAAAAATTTATATACCAGTTTTTTTTCCATTAATGATTCCTTTCACTCTCATGGTTTTTCTTTCTAGGTAACTCTGCTTAAGCATCTTAGAAAAATTGTGATAATTTCTTCCTGTTTATTTTCCTTAAAGCAAAGCCAGCCAGCACAAGCCTCTCCGTCAAGTGGCAGACAATCTGGAAACAGTGAACGTAAACGAAAGGAACCACGAGAAAAAGATAAAGAAAAGGAAAAGGAGAAAAATAGCTGTGTCATTTTGTAACAAGTGGATTCTGTTGGAGCCATCTGTATGTCTTCAGAAACAACCATAGGAGGAAAGGAAGAAAAACCGATAAATACCGTCTGTGCCTGATTTCCCAATGGATTTTGTTCATGTTTATCAGGGGAAAGGTTGTTACTTAATTACAATCAGACTTTTTAAAATCACACAGTACACTCTTTATGAGCTGGAGTTTCATGTTACAAGTTGGAAATGCTGTGTTGTCATTCATGAAAAATAATGCACTTGTAGCCAAATAAGTAAATAACAGCAAATTTTGTGTCATAGTGACATTCATAACTCATATCAGTTAGTAAGCTATTTCATCTTCTGTTCTAACAATGAATAGAGATAATTGATTTTGTCTGATTCCTTCCTCAAATCTAAATATTAGCACAATAGTTTCTTAAATTAATTTTTACAATGTTAAATTATGATCTGATCCATGAGAAACCAGGGGTTTAATATAGATTTAAAAAGGAGAAAAAAAGACAAAAATAATAAGAATAAATAACCCTCAGTTGTATATTGGACTAGTTCAGCCCTTGAACAGCTTTACCTTTCTTTAGGAATGTACATTTTAGATATACCTTGAGAAACTGATAATGGAACTTGGATTTAATTTAGATAGAAAAAAAAAATAAAGGTTTGTATTTCTTTTCCAGTAACAAAATTAGATAACACTAAAACTCATCAAAATCAGATCTTAATAACTTTGTAGTGTTGTAAAATTTTGAGGAGTTTTAAAATCTTTAATATAGGTTACTTGGACCACAGTTACTATTTATTCAGTGTGACAAGTGAGTATAAAGAGGAAACCATAGTGGATGCTAGCCCTTGTAAATATAGGGATGTACAAAAAGAGATAGTTCAGTGTCTACCTTTTTCTATGATTACCTTGAACCTTAAAATTTAAATCATGTTTATTTTGTAGAAAATTAAGTATACTTATTAAATAAAAAAAAGCACATTTCTGAAAGGATGTTAGACAGAGATAATCTCTGAGTCTAGTGGAAAAGCATTATTAAAAATCTGTTTGACGATAGATAAGAATTTGGAGGAATTTATGTAGAAACAATCAAGATTTTTCTAACTTATGAGAACCAAATAACCTATAACATCTTATAGTGTTTCTAGGATTCAGAAAGAATATTTATTGAACTTTATTATGAGGCAACACATATTTTCCTGTATTTCTATAGTTTCAAAAACTATCCTTGATAGTCCTTTTTATATGCTTTATATTTAAAAGTTTGTTTTAGTCATTTTGAAAAGACTATTGCTGCTGTAAGTAGTTATGTGATTTACATTCTAAGCCTCAGTAAATTTGTCTGTTCAAGAGCATCTTAATTTAACCTGAGCATCCACTTAGAGAATGCTTTTTGTGGTCTAGGGGACGAAAGACTACAAAAAAAAAAGGTAGTCTTGATTTCTTAAGCTATGTCTTTAACATTCTCTGTGATCCAAGACCAGTTGTAGGATAAATCTATATGTAAAAAGTAAAGTCTTATTTATGGATGAAGTTATTCTAAGGGAAATATTCAGGGTCAAGCTGTATCTTTTATGTCCGCCTGTATCACATGTCTCTTTATGTTATACCATTTGTTATTCCTTCAGATTTCACATGCTAGCATGATAAGTCATCAGAGAACCTGTTTGGTTTATAAAACTTTCATACAAAATATTTGGTGAGCCTCTTGACCGTAATCCAGAATATGCATATATTGCTCAAGTAATCAGATATAAGATGTATTACACAGTTCTCTATTAGCTCAAACAAGTTGATTTTTAGGCCAAGTTTATTCTTGATGTCACTCTGTTGGTTAAAGGAGGAAACTCAAACCTCACAGTTTGTTTTTCCCAGAACAGATAGTAGTGTCGGTGCATTATATTTTATTAAGAAACAAAACAATAAATCATGAGGAATTTTTTAAAATGTATTTGAGGCATGATTTTCCATAATTATAGTCTTAACTATTCATTGCCCTTGAAAAACATGTGTAGAAGTTATTCCTCTGTTGTTACTGTCTTCTTAATTTGTTCCAAAGACAACACTGCCATTCTGCATTCCCATTGAAGGAAGAAAAATTTACTCAAAACCAGCAGTGCTGCTATCAGATAAGTAAATGTCAATGTATACTTATAAGAAATAAGTAAGAAATGTAATGTGTTTGTTAATTCAGCCTTTTTCTATATAATATTTCCCAGTTGGGCTTTCTTACATTCCTGGAATTCAGTTTGGTATACCAAGAGTAATAATGATAAAATGTTTACTTTGAATACTGTGGGGGAAAAATTAAATATTTAATTCTGTTAAAAAAATGTCTTATAGAGATCTGGTTTTGCATCCTTGAAAGTAAAAAAGAATTTAGAGTGATTATGTTTTTATTTTGCTCAAGTCAGCAAATTACATATTCAGACATTTCATTGTTGGTTTGGGTATATTGGAATTTGATAGTGGTGTATTAGTCTTTCCTTCACAGTATTTTGTAATGCTTGAAAATTGTTGCATGTATAAGACTAGCAGAAATTAGAACATAAACAATTTTGTTTTTAAGATTTATAGGCTAGATTAGAGGCACATTTGCATCAACCAGTCACCATTAGAGCTAGCGAAAGAGGCAGATGAATGAATGGATACGGTCGTTGAACTTTCTTGTACTTTCAAAGACTGTTCCTTAAGGTTAGTGACCAGTCTTTATTAACAGTATGAAAATTTTCTCATGCCAATCCCATTGAATCAACAGTGCTGTGATTTACAGTGTTACTAACACTTAAAAATTGTGTGTGTGTGTGTGTATTTCTGAAGCAAGGATCTATGACTTCTAATAGATTCTCAAGGGAATCTAGGAACTTTCCTCAAATTTAAGAGTCATCATTGTAAGCATACACACACCAAGCTATTTGAGGTAGTTAAAACTGGCATTTGGCTGCTTCCTGTAAAATGCTAGTTCAATGTGCATAGGTAAAGTAACTTATTTCATGTTTCAAGGTGTCCAGTAAGTAGTTGAATGAGACATAGATTTAAGTATTAGAATTAGGCTTTGGGATATATTTTCTGTCTCACATCTCTAGTATTTGACTACTTACCCCACATTATGTTTTGAATTCTTCCCCATACTTCTTGATCTTAGCTTAATTAACAAGCAGTGTACTATCAGATTGATTGAGTCCAACATTAACCATTTTGTACCTTCACAAAACCGTAACATTTTGTTTTCAATGAATAACCAGCTCAGTTCACTAAGAGACAAAATATCTCGAGAGGAAAGAGGACTAGAAGTCAAATATATATTTAAGAAGAGAACTGTATTAATGTTGGCCTTTCAAGCAGATACTTATAAAATTCTGCTGGACAAAAATCAAGGCAAGAATTTCTAGAGCTGTCCTAAAACAAATCTTTTTTTTTTTTTAAAAAGCAAATTGATAGCATTTCATTATAGTAAAACATGATGGAAAGCTTATGGGTTTTACCTATCACAAAATATTTGGACATACAACTTAAAGCCTAATAATAAATTTACTAAAATTTGATAAAAATAAGATGGCATTAAAGATAGCATATAATTTGTATTTTAAGGAATGGGAAATGTGAAATTCTGAAGCATTTTGTCTGAAAACCTGACTTTTATCCTGCCTTCAGCAAATTTACTGTGCCTCAGTTTACTCTATGTATCTAAAGAGTACTCATTTTTAGTGCTTTGCACCTTCGAATATAGGGCATAGTATAAGCACAGGGTATTATTGAAATAATCATAAATATTACACACCTTTTGCTCTTGAATGTGTAGGTTTTTTCCCCCAATGGCAATATTTCTAAAGCCAGATTTTTCTGAATGCCGTTAAAGTGTGGAGAGTTGTTTTGTGTTTGAGTATGGCATCATCTCTTCCCCAGGTGTGTGTTTGTTTTGTTTTACTGCACTGCACAATATGTGGGATCTTAATTCCCAAACCAGGGATCGAACCCATGCCCCCTGCAGTAGAAGTGCTGAATCTTAACCACTGGACACCAGGGAATTCCCTCTTCCACACATGTAGAATTTTACAGTTGCTTTTGTGTTCTGTAGGGCTACAGAATCAAAACCAAGAGTATTTGGGAGTATAAAAGCATTGAAAATCTATTTTTTCCAGTATCTTTAATATATCTAAATATTTAGATTCTGTTCCTTCATGGAACAAAGTACAGTGGGATCAGATTACTGATACATATATGTAAACTTTTTTGCTGGATGAAATTCATTTATATCTCTTATGTACTGTCCTTTTTAGGATTATTTAAATTATTATTATTTTTTTAACTATAAACTGTTATTTGATAATATACAGTTAAATTTCTACTAGAAAGTAACCAAAAATAGTAAAAGAACTAACTGCAATCAGAGTTCAGTTCTTAGGTCCTCTAGTTATTGAGTGTCATTTTTACAGATGTCTGACACTCTTGGGAAAACATGAAAAATTGTGGTTACTCTTTTGGAGTTTCACTTTAAAACTAAAATTATAATCAAAGTCTTCTTGAATAAAATATACTGCAATACAGAGATAATGCAGTCTAAAGGGACAAATTGCAGGACCCTGTTAATTTATTTTGAAGATTTATCTAAATTTTAACTCATGCATGTCTCTTTCTTAATCCCATTGTTTCTGCTGTTAGAAATTAGAGTTTAGTAAATTGTGATATGCATATATGTATTTTACATGAAGGATTCTAATGTCTAACTTTCCTTTTCTGATCTCAAAAAAAGTTCAACTCATAATGCAGGGCAAAAGTGTTCAACTGTTGCCTCAAGCTTAGCTTTATACTGTTGATCTGAGAAAGAGTGAGATTTAGACTTGTCTACATATAATACATTTTTTTACAGCATAGGACTGTCCCAGAAAAGGTGTTAAAATACCATGGCAGAAACATAAAACCTAAGCTTTAAACCACTGTAGATTTAAAGATCAAAAAGCTGTAGTACTATGTTACAATGTCTCTACTTAGTCTGATATTAACCCTAAGAATTCCTTCAAACCACTTAATAATTTGTCACGATTAACTTTAAAGAATTGTTATCTGTCCTTACTGCAGTATCCTGACAGGCAGAGGCACCCTAGATTAGATGGTAGACAAAGCAAAATATTTCTGAAGGTGATCCTGGCTTCTTTGGCACTAGTGTAGTTACAGCTTTAAGAATTCAGGAAACTATGAAATACATTTAAATTCTCAAATCAAAGACCTGTCCAAGTGAGTGTTATAACTGAAATACCCTGCAGAACAGTTCTAACTAATGAAATGTGTTTTAAGACTAAGATTGGTGTTTAATCTGTCCTGTATGTCTCTCAATTTTATCTGTTTTTGTTGTTTTTTACATGGTAGTTGAATGAAATAGCCATTTTTTCCAGGGTATATAGGATATCCTGGAGCTTTACAGATTTTTAAAGATGAGAATTTGAAAAGCTTCCAGTGGTTTTTGTTAAAATGCTGTTTTCTTAATAAAATGATAACTATTGTTTTTACAGATCCACACATCACAAGTAGGATAATATGATCGGAGACTGATGTGTGCTTGCTACCCAACAATCAGCAAAAGGCATAATCTTCACTTGTGAAACTTCAGAGGTACCCTGAAAGTAGTTTCCTAAAGTTAGTGCATGTGTCTTTTTTCCTTGAATTGTACAGAATAATTGGGATGTGGCACATACTTGGGGGCCTAGCAAGTGAAGTGCTGTAACGACTGCAGAGAAAGTGATCTTGAAATGTAACAAGAAAAAAGGTTTTCTTATTCTCCCACTTTATTGTCCAGCTATTTGGGTCAGGAGGTTGCTATGATAGATCTCTGTACCAGGCCAAGACTGGCCAACTGAAATAGAGTTCTCAAAAAGTTTAAATATATCGACTGTGTACGAGTGCCTATTTTTTTCTCCTTCTTTCCTTTACTATCTTAATGCCCTTTCTGCTTCTGAAATAATACATCTGTTTTGCTTTATGACCAGCTTGAATTCCAGTTGTAGAATAATAGCAGCCCTAGAGGTTGATAGAAAAGAGCATCGAAATGCAGTTTTTGAATAAAAACACCTAAAAGCATCTCTCCAGCTTAGGGTTGAACTGAATTTTTAAGAAAATGATTGTTTTATATGCTAATTATGCTAAAACTATTTGAATTTAAAAACTAAGTTTCAGAAGTTTCACTTTTGGAGGATACTCCTATAAGGGGCATATTGAACAAAGATGAGAAAGTATAAAATATTTCTGAAGGAATTATTCAGTATTATTCAACTTTTAGTTTCATGTTTGTTATTGTACCACAAAGATAGTGTCATTTTTGGATTAAAATGTTAGATTTTTGTTAATATACTTAAATCTGTAACCAGTGGTAACACTATTAGTATTTTTTATTATAGATTATATTTTATTTCAATAAACTTTGATATTTAGACCCAAAAGTATTTCTGCTATGTATATTCATCTCATTAAGCTACTTCTTATAAACATAAAATAAGTGGGAAAATGGGGAATTAACATTAATTCACATTTACCTAGGATTGGCTCGTAACATACTTGGACCAACTCTTTTTTTTAAACTTTTTTTTTTTTAATCTTTTCCAGTGTGTCTGTTTTTGTGCCAGTACCATACTGTGTTGATTACTATGGTTTTGTAGTATAGTTTGAAATCTGGAAGGGTAATACCTCCACCTTATACTTTTTTCTCTGGATTGCTTTGGCTTTTCAGGGTGTTAGGATTGTTTTTCTATTTCTGTGAAGAATGTCTTTGGCATATTGATGGGTAATGCATTGAATCTGTGAATGGCTTTGGGTAGTATGGCCACTTTAACAGTATTAATTCTTCCAATCTGTAAGCATGGGATATAATTTCATTTGTCCTCTTCAATTTCTGTGAAGTTTTATAGTTTTCATTATACAGATATTTCACTTACTTGGTTAAATTTATTCCTAAGTATTTTACTGTTTTTGATGCCATTTTAAATGAGATAAGTTCATTTCTTCTTTAAATACTTCATTGATTTTGTATGTTGATGTTTAGCATAGCAAGGCAGCCATGCTCATTACTATACACCAGTGCTGCATTGTATATTGATTTATATATCCTGCCACTTTACTGAAATTATTGACTAATTCCAAGATTTTTGAATTAGTTGGGAATTTTGAATTCTTGGGATTTTCTATATCATATTATGATCCTATGTGACATTTTAACTTATTTCTTTCTTTCTGATTTGGATGCCTTTTATTTCTTTATCTTGACTAATTGCTCTCGCTAGGATTTCCAGAACTGTATTGAATAGGTGTGATAAAACTGGGCATCCTTGCCTTATTCCTGATCTTAGGGAAACATTTTCACTTTCTCTCCATTCTGTATAATATTAGCTGTGGGTTTGTTGTATATGGCCTTTATTATGTTGAGGCATGTTCCTACTATATCCAATATGTTAAGGGTTTTTATCATAAAATGATACTGCATTTTGTCAAATGCTTTTCCTGCATCTGTTGAGATGAGCAGGTGATTTTTACCTTTCATTTTATTGGTGTGATGTATTACAGAGGTCCTAAATCTTTTTGGCACCAGGGACCAGTTTCATGGAATAGTTTTTTCATGGTCCAGTGTGGGGGAGGATGGTTGCCAGATGATTAAAGTACATTACATTTATTGTGCACTTTATTTCTATTATTACATTGTGATATACAATGAAATAATTATACAAATCACCATAATGCAGAATCAGTGGGAGCCCTGAGCTTGTTTTCCTGCAACTAGACAATTCCCTCTGGGAGTGATGGGAGACAGTGACACCTAAATTATGTTGCTTATGTCCAGTCTACTCTGTAATCTCATTTGGTCACTGTCACTACAGAAAACCCTGCTTTATAAAGATAGGATGTGGGAAAATGGAAGCAGGATTTTCAGTGCTTCTGTGGCAATATCAGGATATTCCACCTTGACTTTAATCCAGAATCTATGGAGAGTTGAAGTTGTCGCAAATGTAATTTTAAGGCCACCGTCATTTGCATTCTCAAGCAGTGGATCCTCTTCTAGCACAAAGTTGATTCATCTGTCTTATTAAAAAATGGGTTGCGGATCCATTCTTTCCCAGTTTGGGGGCCTTTTGTAGTTGGAAAGTAATGCTCAAACTTTTTTGAAAGCTGAGACGGGTGATCATGCACCAGCTGGGAGAAAGAAGGCCCTGGCTCAGTCTCTTTCTAAATCTCTGGTAATGTTTGAAATGTCAAAAATCCCAATGTTCATTTGTCTCCTCCACAGTTCCAGTTTGGCTTTGAATGTACCTTGATAAAAGTTGTTTCTCTCCCCTAAAGTGACAGATTGAGTTTGTTGAGCAGGTTGAATATGTCACACAAGTAAGCAGATTTTGTGACCTATTCTATGTCACCGAAATGTGCTGCCAGTGGTAACTGATTTTCTAGAAGAAATTTCTGAAGAGGCTCTTGTAACTCAAAAACTCTGGCCAGTGATCTACCTTTAGAAAGCCATCTCACTACTGTGTATAATAGATGTATGTGTCTGTCTCCTTTCAGAGCTGTGCAAACAGACATGGGTTAAAGGCATGTACTTTCATATGGTTGACAATTTTAATCACATCCTGCAAAAACAGTTAAGTTCAGGTGACATTTTTCAGCTTACTAGCATTCCTCTATGGATGACACAGCGTGTAGGTTCACATTCAGACGTAGTGAAACCAGAAAGTCATCCAGACACGGCAGCCGCTCCATCTGTGCATATACCGACACAAAATGACCAATTCAATTTTCCTGATATGTAATCATTCAAAGACTTGAATAGTTCTACAGCTGTGATGTTGGTTGGCAACAGAAGTGCACACAACCTATTCTCATGCACATCCTCCTGAAAAATAGATCACACAAAAAACAGCATTGTTGCCTCCTTGTCAACCTTGAGACACTCATCAACCTGGGTTGTGCACCACAGTGACTCATTAATCCTTTATAACTATTGTACCTCAATATCCTCTGCTATTTTTTCAGTTTGTCTAGTTACGGTGCTCCCCAAGAGAGGAACATGTGCCACCGTTTCAACTGCAACCTCTTCTAAAAATTCAGAACAAATGTCCTTAGCAGCAGGCAGGATCAACTCTTCAATAGTAAAGGGCTTCTTAGCTTTACCAATGCGGTTAGCCACTAAGAAGGATGCTTTTGGCAGACACATTTGATTAAGTGGTGGCCTTCAGTTATTGCTTCCGTTCTTCACATTCACAGTTTTTTTCTTTTGAAAAACTCCAAAGGCTTGTCTTTTGATGGAGAGTCTCCATCAAAAGCTTGGTCTCCATGTGGGGAAGCAGTTTTAAAGGTTCCATGGCTTTGTTCAGTAGCTGGTCACCACAGATTATACAAAGCAGACTTGGAGAAGTGAATCACATGTTGCAGTGAACCCATAATTTAAGTCGGACTCTTAGTGTTTTCTTTTAAATGCAGCTTTCTTTTTGTTGGCAGCCTTAGAGTCTTCTGCTGTCTCATCATTGGGGCTTTCCACCTTTTCAAAGAAGCCCTTCAGTAACATTGGTTTTTCATTCATTTTGGCTAGGGTTGGCTTGTGGGCTTCGACTTCCCAGGTAGCTCAAATGGTAAAGAATCTGCCTGCAGTGCAGAGGACCTGGGTTCACTCCCTGGGTTGGGAAGGTCATGGCAACCCACTCCAGTATTGTTGCCTGGAGAATTCCATGGACAGAGGAGTCTTGTGGGCTACAATCCATAGGGTTGCAAAGAGTCAGACACGACTGAGTGACTAACACACACACACACAGCTTTTGGACTTAACCAATACTGTGGCTGAGACAAGTATGTAGTACAGTAAAGAGGCACAGACTGGAGCGGCAGACAGAATAATGGGAGGGCCATGCATGGACTAAAATAAGTGTTGGATTCTGATTTCAAGTCAGAATCATCATCTGCCTGTCACCAGATGCAGCTGTACAGTTGAAGTACGTCAACTCAGTTGCCACTATAAAGCCTGCTACCAGATGTAATTTAACTGTCACTTGTCACTCACTGATAGGGTTTTGATATGAGTCTGCAACCAGTTGATTTATTATGGTCTCTGTGCAGTCAAACTTCTCTGCTAATGATAATCTGTATTTGCTAATGATAATCTGTATTTCCAACTTCAGGGTAAATTTTAATGCTGTTTATAATTTAGTTGCCTAGTATATAGTTACATTATCACTCTAGCTCTGAGATTTTATTTATATGCTGAGATACATATCAATCAAATTGACAAAATTTTTTTTTTTTTTAAATGTTTATTAGTTGGAGGCTAATTACTTTACATCATTACAGTAGTTTTTGTTATACATTGATATGAATTAGCCCTGGATTTACATGTATTCCCCATCCCAGTCCCCCCTCCCACCTCCCTCTCCACCCGATCCCTCTGGGTCTTCCCAGTGCACCAGGCCCGAGCACTTGTCTCATGTACCCAACCTGAGCTGGTAAAATATTAAAAGCAACAATAGAAAAGCAGCATCAAAGGGACTCTTGATAAGGTTATCAGCTGATTTTCTCACCAGAAAAAGCTCAAGCTCAATAGATACAGATAAGGCTTTTGATAAAATTCACTATGATTTATAATAAAAACTCTATGGAAAGTGTAACCTACCTCAACACAATAAAGGCCATATATGACAAACCAACAGCTAACATATTCAGTGGTAAAAAGCTCAAAGCATTTCCTCTAAGATCAGAAACAAGACAAGGATGTCCTCTCTCTACTTTTACTCAACATAGTTTTGGAAGTCCTAGCCACGACAGTCAGAGAAGAAAAAGAAATAAAAGGAATCCAACCAGAAAAAGAAGAAGTAAAACTAACTGTTTTTAGAAAATCCTAAAGACACTACCGGAAAAGTACTAGAACTCATCAATGAGTTCGGTAAAGTTGCAGGATACAAAATTAATACACAGAAATCCCTTCCGTCTCTATTCACTAACAATAAAAGATCAGAAAGAGAAATTAAGGAAACAGTCCCATTTTCCATTGCATCAAAAATAGTAAAAAATAACCTACTTAAGGAGGCTAAAGACCTGTACTCTGAAAACTGTAAGACACTGAGGAAAGAAATCAAAGATGACACAAAGAGATGGAAAGATATACCAAGTTCTTGGATTGGAAGAATCAGTATTGTCAGATGAATATTCTACTCAAGACAATCTATAGATTCAATGTAATCCCTATTCAATTACCAATGCAGTTCCCTCCCATACCCACCTGCTCTAGTCACTGTGATTTCTCTTTTTTTTTCTTCTTTTTTTTTTTCCTCTGTGATCTCTCTTTGAAGAGAGCAGCTGGTCACTAGAGCCACTCACCCACTCACTGCCTTCGACCTCCTCCTCCTCGTCCTCTGGTTCCCGGTGAACCAACTTCTACCTTCTCTGCCATAATCACCTCTGCCACTGCTGGCTCCACCACCACTTCCCTCACTCCACGGCCTCCTCTCTGTTCCAGTCCACTCACTTTCAGGCACACACATGGATGGATCTCTCAGATGTCCTGCTATGCAGTGGTTTTTTTTCATGGCTATCCAATTTGTGGTTCAGAGGGTAAAGCGTCTGCCTGCAATGTGGGAGACCTGGGTTCAATCCACGGGTCAGGAAGATTCCCTGGAGAAGGAAATGGCAACCCACTGCAGTACTCTTGCCTGGAAAATTCCATGGATGGAGGAGCCTGATCAGCTACAGTCCATGGGATTGTAGAGTCTCGACTGAGCAACTTCACTTCTAAAGGGAAGGGAGAAGGGAACAACTCCCACTACCATGAGGCTGACTTCCCTCAAGCTAGTTTTTCTGTGTGGTGTGAAGTAAAGATCGAGTCATTTTTTGCATACAACCATTCCATTATTTCAGCCTTATTTGTGGAAAAGATTATCCTTTCCCCATTTTCTTGTATTGGTACTTTTGTCAAAATCATTAACCATGAATGTTGGAAGTTTTATTTTCTTGATTCCATTAATCTATTATTCTGTCTTTATGTAAGTATCATAATGTCTTGATTTGGCTGTACAAAAAGCCTTGAAATCAGGTAGCAGGTGTAATTGAATTTTTCTCTGCTATTTCCAGGTTGCTCTGACCTTTATAGATTCTTTATAGTTGAATTTTTATATAATTTTAAAAATCATTTAAAATCAATCTACAAGAAAAACCCTATAGAATTTTTATTTGGTTTGTATTGAATCCATAGAATAATTTCTGAAGCAGTGACATCTTAATATTTAATATCAGTCTGTGGACATCATTGTAAATAAATTAGACTTCATCAAAACTTAAAACTTTTGCTCTGCTATGGTTACTTAAGAAAATGAAAAAGCAAGTGAAATACTGAAAGAAAATATTTTCAAAGCATATACTGTCAAAGACTTGGATTAATAGATAAATTCTTACAACTCAAGAGAAGGCAAAAAAAATTTTTACGTTAGCAAAAGTTTGAATAGACACTTCCCAAAAGAAAATAAACAAATGGCAAATAAGTACATGAAAAGAGACTCAACATCTTTAGTCATAAGAAATTTCAAGTTAAATCATAATGAGATACAACTACACACCCACTAGAATGGGTTAAATTAAATAGACTGATAATACCAAGTGTTCATAAAGATGTGAAACAATTAGAACTCTTAGACTGCTTGTACGAATATAAAACAATATCCCTTTGGAAAAAATTTGGCAGTTTCTTAAAACATTAAAAATATACCTACCATGCAACCTACCTATTTCACTCTTACTTAACAAAGAGAAGTGAAAGCATACGTGCACGCAAAGATTTGTACACAGATATTCAGAATAACTTCATTTGAAAGAGCATAAACTTTAAAATAACCCAGATGTCCATTATCAGCTGAATGCATAAATAATATTCATCCATACAATGAAGCACTGCTCATCACTATAAAGGAATGAACTATTGATACATGCAACAATGTGAATGAATCTCTTAAGTATGCTGAGTAAAAAAAGCTAGATAAAAGTCTAATTTGGTCTTATTAGACCTAAGTGATGAATGAGTTTTTATTCCCACTGATTCTCCATTTGACAGCCCAGTTTTTCCTGTTCTTAAACCTAGAAAAAATCATGTCTCAGAGTGGCTTATAGCAGTCTTAATTCTTGTGGTCCCATCCTTTAAGGCCTGCATACCCAATACTGAATATTACTTAAATGACTACTGCCATCCAGAGACTGGTAATTTAGCTACTAAAGATTTGACTAACATGTTCTATTTGGTGCCTATTTACACAGCTTCTCAACCACAATTCACCTTCACCTTTTAAGGAACATAATACACCTTTACTAGGCTACCCATGGGGGCCCTCAACATCTTTGCCATCATACAAAATCTTTGCAAACAAAGCTTAACTACATTCACCTTTCCCCAGGAGCATCAGTATTAAATACATTGATGATGTCCTCCTTTCGGGAGTTTCACTTGACAAATTCATTAAGGACACACAAATCCAACATCTTTTAGTCCTTTTGGAGTTCTAAAGACAATGTATTACTTAATTACAAGTTTTACTTAATCTCACTGATGCCACTATTTATAAATCAGGCCATCTTAAATGGGGTTCTCTTCAACAAAAGGCTCTAGAATCTGTCCAAACTAAAATCAAGGGCACTTCCTTCAGTGCCTTTAGAGACTCCTTTGCTGTAGAGGTTTTGACAGCTCCCCACCTGCCCCCTGGAGTCTCTGGACCACCTATGATGACCATAAATTACCAACAGGCTAACCTTCTCAGATTCATGCTATATATTATTAGAGCAGAAATTGCTGGTCACATACTGGGATATCCTGGAAATACAGGCTCTCACAGACCACAAGCCTGTGACCCTCTGTACCCATCTGCCAATTATGCCTTGAGCCTATGGAAGCAGCACGGCACAAGCCTGGCACTGCTACTGAGGCCTCCTTGATGCAGGGTGGAGCCAAACCTGGGCCGACGGGCATGTTCTGCCTCAAAGAGAATTGTTCTCCTTTGCTCTTAGTTCCTTGCCAGATGTCATGACCCCTCCAGATCCCTTGACCCCGAGGAGCCACTTGGGATTAACTGAGTGAACAGCAGTGGGGGAGCTCACAGAGTGTACGGCATTGCCACCATCATAAGTGAGGGAGCTCAGAGCAATGGCTGCTTTGTCTGAGATGTCCTTCAAGGACATGTCCTTGAAGGATGGTACACAAGGGTCAGCAAAATTAGCCAAACTGCAGGTAGTTATCTTAGCACCAAATGCCCTAGTCAGCAAATTGCCCCATCTGCACATTTTTATAAACATTTGTAGTCTTAAGCAAAGAACTGTTCCCAGTGTCTTTTACAGTCTTCCAGGGAATTGAAACTTTTTTCCATTAAGAGAATTTTGTAAAGACTAAAATAAATGAAAAAATAAATAAATAAAATAAAATAAATGGAAATCCAAAGGTGCAATGTTTGGTGAGGATGATGGAGGAATCAGAACTTCCCAGCCAAGCTGTAACAGTTTTTGCCAGGTCATCAAAGAAACATGCAGTCTCCTGTTACCCTGATGCAAGATTATGCGTTTTCTCTTGACTAATTCCAGATGCTTTTTGTGCTTTCAGTTGGTCTGAGAGCAAGTCTTGTTGGAATTAATCATTTGGTTTTCCAGAAGGAGCTCATAATAGAAGACTCCCTTCCAATCCTTCTTTCTGTATACACATCACCTTCTTTTGGATGAAGAATGGCCTTTGCTGTGGTTGGTTCATTTCACTTGCCCCATGATCTCTTCTGTTCCAAATTATTGTACAGTATCCACTCTTCATAGCTCATCACAGATTGTTTTAAAAATGGGACATTTTTGTTAACATTTCGGTGGAGAATTGCATGTGGGAATACAGTCATTGTTTGTTTTGTTCTGTTTTGTTTTTTGCTTAACTTATATGGAACCCAAACATCAAAACGATTAACATAACCAAGCTGGTACAAATTACTTTTAATGCTTGATTGGGATATTTTGAGTATGGTGGCTATCTCCTGTGTGGTATAATGTTGATTGTTCTCAATTAATGTCTCAGTTTGATCACTATCAACTTCAACTTGTCTACCCAGCTGTGGAGCATCGTCCAGTGAGTAATTTCCAGCATGAAACTTTGCAAACCACTTTTGACACATTCAATCAGTCACAGCACCTTTTCCATACACCATGCAAATCTTTTTTTTGTGTTTCAGTTGTGTTTTTTCCTTTCTTGAAGTAATAAATAAAGTATAATATGCCAAAAATGTTACTTTTCCATCTTCTATATTACAATGGCTACACAAAAATCACCAATTTTGATGTTTTTTTAAAAATGCACAGATATGACAGCTGTCACAATACAATCTAACAAAATTGTTTCAAAAGAAGTTAAAGACAACTGAGTGCTACTGGAGCCATCTTAATGGAAAAAAATGAACTTTCTGTCCAACTCAATAAATAAAATGATGTTATTTTCATTTTATTGTCTTATGTACTAAAGTCCATTTTTTTCAAAGCTTTGTATCATGTTAAATATCAACTTTTCCTTAATGATTAAATTCCTGCTAATTTTTAAACAAATAAAAATATTTAACTGCTATAAAGTCCTAACCACCATCTGAGCCTTCACTGAGCTGTAGTAGCAACATCAAAGATCACTCATCACAGATAACCATAACAAATATAATAATGAAAAGTCTGAAATATTATAAGAATTACCAAAATGTGACAGAAACATAAAGTAAGCAAATGCTGTTGGAAAAACAGCACCAACAGAGTTGCTCAGTGCACAGTTGCCACAAACCTTCAACCTGTAAAAAAGCAGTATCTGTGAAGCATGATTGGAGAAGGAAATGGCAACCCACTCCAGCACTCTTGCCTGGAAAATCCCATGGACGGAGGAGCCTGGTAGGCTGCAGTCCATGGGGTCGCACAGAGTCGGACACGATTGAGCGACTTCACTTTCACTTTTCACTTTCATGCATTGGAGAAGGAAATGGCAACCCACTCCAGTGTTCTTGCCTGGAGAATCCCAGGGATGGGGGAGCCTGGTTGGTTGCTGTCTATGGGGTTGCATAGAGCCAGACACGACTGAAGCGACTTAGCAGCACAAAGCATGATAAAATGGGGCATGCATTATGTAATAAAAATGTAAATATTATATCCCTGGAGAAAGAAATGGCATCCCACTCCAGCTTTCTTGCCTTGAAAATCCCATGCACAAAAAAAAAAAGAAAAAAAATCCCATGCACAGAAGAGCCTTGTGGGCTGCAGTCTGTGGAGTTGCAAAAGAATTGGACACAACTTAGTGACCAAACAACAACTAATACATATGTTCCCACCAATTCCACTCCTACATATTTACTCCAGAGAAATGAAAACGTGCACAGAGAATTGTACACAAATATTCATACCAGTTTTATTCATAGTAGCCAAAATCTCAACAACTCAAATTTTCATCAATAGGTGAATTCATAAAAAATTATAGTACACCCATACAGTGCAATGCTATACAGCAACAATAAGGAACTACAAAAGCAACATGGATGAATTGCAGAAACATTACACTGAACAAAAGGAGCCAGATGCAAAATTAACATTATTGTGTGATTGTTTATATGAAACTTTAGGAAACAAAATCACCAGTGACAGGAAGATCAATCAATGACTGCCTAGGGCTGAAGATGTGACTTGTGATGACCAGAAAAGGGCACAAGAAAGACCGTTAGTGATGAAAATATTCTGCATCTTGACCATCGTAGTGGTTACTTGGGTGTGTAATTTGTCAAAACTCATTATACTGTACACTTAAAATATGTGCATAGTATTATTTGTAAATTTTACTTAAAATTTTTTAAAAATATTATTTCTATATACTAGCAACAAATGATTGAATATTAAAATTTTATAATTCCATTTATAATATATCAAACATACTAAACATAAATTTGACAAAATATGTATAAGACCTATACACTGAAAATGTGACCTTGAGTTACCTCATTTCTGTCTTTGTCCATGCCCACCTTGAGATTTTACATTTAAATTTTTAAAGTTAGTTACACAGAGTGAGAATTGTAAAGTATAATATTTTTCTTAAGTACAAATTTTAGTTACTGCAAAAAATACTGAACTGCCTGGAAATTCCCATGGACGGAGGAGCCTAGTAGGCTACAGTCCGTGGGGTCGCACAGAGTCAGACACGACTGAGCGACTTCACTTTCACTTTTCACTTTCATGCATTGGAGAAGGAAATGGCAACCCACTCCAGTGTTTTGCCTGGAGAATCCCAGGGACGGGGGAGCCTGGTGGGCTGCCGTCTATGGAGTCGCACAGAGTTGGACACGACTGAAGCGACTTAGCAGCAGCAGCAGCAGTAATATCTTGTAAATTGAAAATTCATTTTTAATCAGTATTTTAAAACTAAAGAATAAAGGAAATGCTTATTACAGAAAATAATTTTGTCATACAGAGGAGGAAGTGTTTAGAAATTATTTGCTTTGTGGTATCAAATATATATTAAGTCACTGGTCGTATCTCCCCCACATGGATGAAATGACTTGAACTGATCTTCTTTTAAGTACGTGTCTATGTTTGAATCTTGATTCCACCACTTGCTATCTTGGACAAACTGTTCCTTAGCTTCCACACGTTAAAATAGGAATAATATTAGTACCGAGATCTAAATCTTAAGCCTGTTTCTGAAAATTAAATGAATTAATGCATGTTTATTACTTAGTACAATGCCTAGAACATGGTAAGTGCTCAATAAATATGAACTTCTGTGATGACAATCAAGCTTATGTGCCTGACAAGATTTGTTTCCCTTTTAGTCTCCTGTGATTAGATAGAATGACCAGAGTTGCCTACATTTGAATTTTTATTGTAAGTTGGACAGGAACCATAAAGGTCATAAATCTGTAGATAAAGAAAGTGGGGTCCATAAAAGTTAGATTATATGCTTCAGCTAGTAGGATCAGAACCAGACTCCAAGACTTCTAACTCTGGATCTGGTCTCTTAATCTTGATATCAATCTATAATCCTTTTTAAAGGTAACTCTCCCAGTTAATATACTAAATACAAAGTACTGCTTATCTAAATAATACTTAGAATTAATATTTCACAGCTTAACCAAGACAGTTTTAAAAGCCCTAGACACAAGTTCCTAATGCTGAAGTTCACCTTCCCCTATCCCAAGTGGTTCAATGATAGGAAATTATTAATCATCAGTTAACTGGAAAATTACATTAATCAGAGCATCTCATCCCACTGGCAAGATGGTGTTTCTAAAACTAAAATGACATGTTGGAGCAGTGATAAGGAAAACTCTACTAATAAAATTGGCAACTGCTCTTCAAAGAATATTTGGTTCTTCCTACTCTGAGCTGTATCTCCATGATTCTTAACCCAGGCTGCACACGTGGATCCTTTGGGAAAGCTTTGACAGACAAACATGCTGAAGTGCTGCCCTGAATGTTTTAGAGTAGGGTCCAGGCTTGAGAACTATTTACTGCCTTATCTCACCAAATTAGACCTAAGATTTCATCAGCAACAGCTATACTATTTCAATTCTCTATGTAACCAGCAACATTTACAAATTAAATTTTTATTTTTTATCAGAGAACACAAGTTTGCTACAAGAGAATGAATGAGAATTAGTTCAGTATTCCATGTGTTTTCACCATTTAAATCCTTACAACAGCCTTGCAAGGTAAGCCAAGTTCATCATAGCATCTTGGACTTACAGATAAGCTGCCCATACTTGTACCCACCTAGTAAATGGCAGACTGACACTTGAACACCTAATTCCTGCATATTCCTAAGTCTTTAGACTGGACAGTCCTGTAGATTGTCCAGAAACAAGGACCTTTCCTATGGTACAGTCTGGCCCACGTGTGCCTTGTTAAGAGTGGTTCTGTGGTAGTGAAATGTACACAAGGTGAAGCAGACCCAGGGTGTTTTTCCTGAGGCCAGAAAGTCAAGAACAAGAGGGACCAAGGATTGCAGGTCATTTGGGAAATAGAGTAAAAGTAATTTTAAAAGCTCATAGGTATATGATAATTTTAAGAAAACTGGGATACTTTAGGGTTTTATCTTTTATTATTTTTTATCCTTTAGAATTTTTAGTCTTACTATCCTATACTTAAGAAATGTACTATATATATCTTACTTCTCATGGTATCTGATCTGTCTCCTCTCCACTCCATCTCCCAAATGCCTGCCTGGTAAACCATAAGGAGTAAAGAAATAAAGTTAATATATGTTGACAGATATTAGAAATTTGAGAGACAGAAAACTGTCTTTATCCAAATGACTGGTTTTTGTTTGAGCTTTTGATGTAAGCAGTCTCTTAATAAATCAATAAAAATTTAACCATTGAGCAGATTTCATATTCTTGCTTCCTAACCCAGATGGCAAATCCAAGTGGGAAGCAAATATATGATTTGGTGAGCCTGGAACTGGAGCAAAGATGATTTGATGGTTAATATTTCTGCCTAAGAGGCTTCCCAGGTGGCTCAGTGGTAAAGAATCTGCCTGCAATGCAGGTGCAGGAGATGCCACGGGCTGCTGGGTCGGGAAGGTTGCCTGGAGGAGGGCATGGCAACCCACTCCAATATTCTTGCCTCAAAGAATCCCATGGACAGAAGAGCCTGGCCGGGCAGTTTATAGGGTCACACAGAATCGGGCACAACTGAAGCAACTGAGCACACACACATCCTGTCTAAGGCAGGCATCGCCTTTTTGGCTTAACTCTGATGGTCTGGGCAACCTGTCCCTAAACAGTCCCATTTCTTGCTGCCGCAAAGGGAGCAGAAGCTTGGAGAGTTTTGGGCCCTCCTCAAATGCTTACCTCAATTTTCACCAAATACTCTCAAAGTTACAAGTATTCAATCTTAGAAAATGTGTTCGGTCAGTTCAGTCGCTCAGTCATGTCTGACTCTGCGACCACATGGACTGAAGCAAGCCAGGCTTCCCCGTCGATCACCAACTCCCAAAGCTTGCTCAAACTCATGTCGATTGAGTCGATGATGCCATCCAACCGTCTCATACTCTGTCATCCCCTTCTCCTGCCTTGAATCTTTCCCAGCATCAGGGTCTTTTCAAATGAGTCAGTTCTTCGCATCAGGTGGCCAAAGTATTAGAGTTTCAGCTTCAGCATCAGTCCTTCTAATGAATATTCAGGACTGATCTCCTTTAGGATGGACTGGTTGGATCTCCTTGCAGTCCAAGGGACTCTCAAGAGTCTTCTCTAACACCACAGTTCAAAAGCATCAATTCTGCGCACTCAGCTTTCTTTATGGTCCAACTTTCACATCCATACACTGGAAAAACCATAGCTTTGACTAGATGGACCTTTGTTGGCAAAGTAATGTCTCTGCTTTTTAATATGCTATCTAGGTTGGTCATAGCTTTTCTTCCAAGAAGCAAGTGTCTTTTAATTTCTTCTAATTAGAAAACCATGTTGGTTACACCAATTCAATTGTACAAAGCCCAGACCCCGACCCCAACCCCTATTCCTACCAAACTGCAGCCCCTAAGTATCTTCTAGAAAAATTCTGAATTCTCCATATAGGTATTTACTTGACATTTATTGAGTAGCTACTAAGTGTGAGGTGCTCAGGATATGGCAGTGAAAACTAAACAAAAAAAGCTGCAGACAAAACTGCTGCCCTCCTGGAGCTTACATCCAAGTTAGAAGAAATATATGATAAATGTCAGACGGAAAGGGGAAGGGAGAATATTGAGAGTGGATAAAAGTGTTATAAAAGTTATAAATACTAGGGAAGGCACTGAGAAAGTGACATTTTCACAAAGTGGATGTGGCAGGGGAGTGTATTCCAGATCAAGGCAAAAGGCCAGAGATGGGAGACTGTATTCAAGAAACAGGAAGAGGCTGAAGTGACGGAAACAAAGTTAGCAAGGAGAGAAGCAGGAAACAAGGCGATCAGAAGTAGCGCAATTCCAAAGACTGGATTTATTCCAAGGGAGACAAGGCAATATTTGAAGGTTTAGAACAGAAAAAAGAAAAACATTTGCCATTTGGTGGTGTAGACATAAAAGTAATTGATATAGAATACATAGGTGAAAATTGTTTGGAAGCTTACGCTTAAGCCTGGTTAGAAGCACCAAGTATAACAAAGAGAGAAAAAGGAAAGATAGAACCTTATTTTGCAGGAAGCACTTAAGGATTTCAGAAAACAGTTTTTTTCAGGTAAAAATAAGCTGATGCAGTATGACTGATCTGTTTACATGATGCAGTTTGACTGATGCAGTTTACATGATGTAGAAAAGAGAATTTTATGTATGGCAGCCTTATTGACTTTGAAGATAGTGGCTAAACATTTGTGAGGATTAGCTAGTTTGTGGGTGGGAGCGGTGACTGAAATGTTAAATTAGAGACACTGAGAGGAAAGCTAATTAAGCACTGTTAGAGGTGTTGGAAAAGATTCATCTTTAGGTAACAAGCTGGATTAGATGAAGTCTGAAAGAATGCAACAGTAATTTGACATTTTTATAGTAAGGATTTAGTAAGTGTTTAATTGTTGGAACCGGCTTAAATATGGAGGAACTGGGTTAACTGACAAGGGATTCAATACAGGCAGAAGGGTTTCTAAATTTTTCTATGCAACTCTGAAGTCTTTACATTTCTTTTAGAATTATTTTGGACAATTATTTGAAACTATAATTATTTGAAGTTTCTGACTTCAGTGTCTTGTCCAAGCTTATTAAGACTGGCTCTTTCTTCTTTTTTAAAAGCCATCTCTTTCCTGAACCACTGTAAGCTGTCTGTTACTCTTTAATCACTGAAACCTAACTTATGCTGAAACAGTTTTGGATTGTTTGGTAAGTATATGGAGAGTAATAAAATTTTTTCTTTTCTCTTGGTTTTGAGGAACTCATCTTCCTTTATGAACTCTTTAAAATTGGATTTCACTACTGATCCTTAGCCAGCCAGATCTCTAGTAACTGATGTCCCTGAACCCTGATGGTTACTTCCAAACCCAATGCCAAAACTTCAGAAGGCAGTTCTGTTAGGTTTTTTGAACTTAAAAATGCTATACTATGGCAACTCTGAGGGAAAAATAACTACCTACCAGTTTGTGGACAGCTGTGCAATTCAGTGTTAGGTGTAGAAAAGATTATAACATCAAAGATCTAATATTTTAAGAGATTACTTCTCAGATCCCCATCTGAAAATGGATAGGACAATAATTGTTACTTATAGCTAGTAGGATTCTTTTTGAGTATTAGGCAAGCAATGCATTTAAAATGCTTAGTACATTGCCCATCAAATAAAGTGCTTAGCAATGTTAGCAAATGGGTAATCCATTATGGTAAGCATAGCTCCACTCCAGCAATGGGGAAAAAGATCAAAAGTGACCTAAAGACCCAAAGTTTACAAAGAGGCAAAGCAGAAAAGTAAGTTAGTTCACTGCAATACATAACTGAGGCTTCTATTGTACCATTCTACAACATGCACAGGGAATCAGGAAATGAAGAAGTAGACCTCTACACACAGACAGGGAAGAAACGGGTATGAAATCCAGAACAACAGAAAAAGTGCCAGTTCCCCAGAGAGTCAAAGACAAAGGCTCCCTGGCTGCCTTCAGTAAAGAACGTCTATAGAGACTCCTTCTCAGATCAAAAGGTGGCCTCAGGGCAAGCACCTGGCACCCATCTTTTACTCTGCATATGCGTACACGCTGCTGAGTTTTGCAAGAATACAGACCATCTGAACTACTGATTCACATGAAGGAATATGGGAGGCTTTAAGAGGTGGTATTCAAAATTTTCCTTGAAGGACTTCCCTGGAAAAGATGCTTTAAAAAAAAAAGTCATAAGGTCAGTGTTTAAGTTTCCAACACTTCAGCAGAAGTGAAATGTCAGATTTATATCCTAGGAAGAAGACCAAAACACTTGTCGTTAAAGCTCTAAACTTGGTCAATTACTTGGAGTAAGGAAAGGGGCTGGAGGACCAACACCTAAAACGCTGGAAACAAAGACACATACACTTCCAGGTGTGGATTTTTATTTTCACAAAGAGACAACAATGCCTTCCCACATACAAGTATTTACAAAACCCAACTGATTCACCAATCTAGAACCTGGGTTTTTGTTTTTTGTTTTTCCACTTCTCAACATAGTTGGGAATATGGAAACATTAATACCAACACAATTCCCAGAGATGGAATTTATCCATCAAACAGTGCAGATTACCTAAAAGTGCACTTACCTGCACAACTCAGTCTAAGAACCTCAGTGATACAAACCTCATGGCCAAGGTTTCATTAATCTATTTGGTTTCATACCATGCAAACCTGAACAAGTGTGCTGCTAACAGTAAACTGAAAATCGGTTTTCATTTTACAATTAAAAAGGTTCTCAACGCTTTAGCAACTATACAGAATATGAAGGTTTATTTCAAAAAAGAGTACATTTCTTAAAACCAGGATACACAGATGCACTTAATGTAACAGTACCTTCTGCAAAAATAGGTTACATAATACTCAGAAATGCAAGGAACAATCTTATTTTCTAAAAATTAAACAGCAGACTTCTTAAGCTTAAACAGCCTTCAAAACGGAGGCTGAAAATTCTTGGTGATAAGAAGTAACTCTAGAGCCTGACACCACAGAGCTAATGCTGCAAATTAAACCACTACCACACACCTGCAAACTACTCTTTATATTCACACAGCGTTAAACAAAATGGTTTTGATTCCTATCCTTTCCAATGTGTCTTGGTGCTGCAAGAAAAAAAGTTGAATGATACACAAAACTATTAAAAGTTACAACGGAACTATTTAAACATCTTCTCCAAAATTGAGAAAAGCAATCATGTTAAATTTTAAAAAAAGAGAAAAAGGAAAAGTCTGACAACTCTCAAGCAAGTCAGAGGTCCTCTTCATAAGTAGTCAAGTAAAGTTTACAGGAGATTTCAATAAATTATCTTGAAACCATGGCAGCAAGTAATTTTCAGAATCGTCGTGGAGGTCCACCCTTAAATGGCTTAAATCCGGAGCCACTTCCTCTTGGCATGGAATTGCCACTGATTTGTACAATTCTATTAATTGGGGATGCATTACTGAAAAAATGTTTAAAAGAAAAAAATGTCAGAGAACAAAAGAGAAAATAACTATAGCTAATACCTAAAAAGTGATTATCATTTAACAGACACTGTTCTTTGTACTTTACCCATATTAAATAATTTACTTTTTTCAACAGTTCTGTGAGGTATGTACCATTACTAACCCCGCTTTCCTGATGAAGAGTGATACAGCACTTAAGTTACCTGCCTAAGGTCACAATGATTATCTGATAATAAACAGTGGTGTAAAGATTTCAACTCTGGCAGTCTTGTGTTAAACCCCTGCCTCTTAGTAAGCCATGTAATGGTCTGCATGTGAACGGACTTCTCAAAGTGTGGTCCCCAGATCTGCATCAGCATCAACTAGGAACTTGAACCTCTGAACTACAAGACATCATTTAAGAAATACTTTTGGAATTTCTTTTATATGAATAATGCAACAGAGTAGGTATGAATAAATAATATAGGAATAAAAACCCACCCCCCAAAACCCTATAACAAATTTGGAAGATAAAAATCCATGGTGAAATGGTTTAAGGATAAAACCTGATTAAAGAAAGGCTTGGATGCCAGGCTAAGTGATCTAAAGAAGCTGTTTGTAGTTCTGGAGCAAGTAAATGGTGTAAGAAAATAGTCTCAACAGTTAAATTTAGAAATAATGTGAAAAAATGGAGGAGAGAAAAATATTGGGAAGATTGACAGGAGCTAAAATGAAAAAGAAGACAAAGCTACCACAAATATTTTTTTTAACTGAACCATACTTAGAAATTTATGCTAGGCAAGGAGAAAAATAAAGATGAGGCCCATATTTTTTCCAGTCTGGCACTGGCAAAAGAAGTTGGAAACAACAGAAACATAAAGATCTGAAACAGGAGGGGAATGAGTTTGCTTGTGACCTTGAATTTTATTCATCCAAGCATCTACATGGTGATCACAGTATAAAACAATAAAGAATAGTGCCTAAAATCCAACCATGTGAAGGAGCCAATAAAATAAATAAAAAAGAAAATTATGGTACATTAGAAAAGAGAGGAAAGTTTCAAAAAAGGAAAATCAAAAGGGTTTAATCACCAAAGAGCCCAAGAACTAAAAAAAAAAATAAAGGAATCTGTATTTATCAAAAAAAATTGTATGGGTGACCTTTAAAAACCAAGGAGAGGGGAAGGAGAGGGCAGGACAAATCTGACATATATACACTACCATGTGTAAAAGAGACAGTTAGTGGGAACCTGCTCCACAGCACAGGGAGCTCAGCTAGGTGCTCTGTGAAGACCTAGATGGATGGGATAGTGGTAGGGGGTGGGAGGGAAGTTCAAGAGGGAGAGGATATATGGATACATATACCTGATTCACTTCCTTGTATAGCAGAAACTAATACAATATTGTAAAGCAATTATCCTCCACTTAAAAAAAAAGAATGAGTGATGAGGCTGGGCAGGCACAAGTATAACACTCACTTAAATTTGATGGTGGAAGCAACCAATAGAATAGTAGTAACCTGGGTCAGTGAGCTAAGCCAATGTCTCTTCTAAGACAGATGAATGGGAAAGAATGAAGTGTATAGGAGAGGCCAAATACTTGCCAGCTGAAGGGTCACAATGGATATTGGTGTGAAGAGAAAATAAAGCTCATCTCTTAGCATCTGAACAGGCTTTGGGATAAATGTCCAAAAATTTTGATAGAGCTATTTGAGAAAGGAGGAAGCAGAACATACTTTCAGTTTCTTCTTCCTTTCTAAAATTTTTGTAATGATAGTGAACAAGAAGATTGTTCCAATATGAAATTAATATTCCTGTCTACTGGAATCTGACATGTATACATACCTATATCAAGATCTATGCCAAAATACCAATTAATTAACTTATAATAAGGAATATTAACATCAGAGCATGAGCACAAACCCTGCATATAATCTCCTGGAGACTTTGAGTTAATATGAAGAAATATCTGGGCAGACCTAGGGTTGTTACTCATTGTAATTCAATCTCTCAGAAACCATAATGACTTTTAAAGGATAAAGGTTTGGTTGTATGCTGGCAGAAAAACTTGAACTGATTAACTACTTACCTCGTATGTTGTGTTATCATGCCTGCTCCTGTCCGGCCATCACCCATTCGCCTTGTATCATGATAGCCAGGCCCTTGAGAAGGTGGACCATGCCATTCTTTCCTTGGTCCACTTGTGTCCCGTCCATGGCGTTCAACTACATGTCGTTCTTCAGGATAGTGCTAAAGAATAACATATTAAAAGAAAAGTCAGGACAACCTCAGCCTCAGGCCAATTTACTTATGCTGGTATACTCCTCATGTCAGAAAGAAATTAAGAGGTCTGAGAAGATGAAAGAATGAATAATAGGACAAAAGGTTTCCATCTACTTTGAACTGGGAAGCTACTCAGGCTACAAGGGTAGAAAAGGTAGAAAAGCAGAAAATGATTCAGCATTGTTATTTCTATACCTTCTAACACCCATGTACTTTTTGACCCTTGAGTATTTCTGGATCTATATATAATGCCTAGATCTCTGTATGTATTAAGAAGGCATACTGAAAGATCAAAACCTTAAGACAATCAGGCTGGGGTATATGATCCACATGCAAATACCACATAGAAATAGGAGCTGTCATCTTATTTTACACAGTACTAGTTACTGTTATGGCTCTTACAAGGCCTTACATCCATGACTATTAAAAAAAGAATACTGAACATAAAGAAACAAAAACAGAGAACTAAGGATCTGAGGGAGGGAAAAACAAAAAAGAGTCAAAAGTTATGAAAGCCTACAGACATCTGAAGGTGCTCTACAGATACATACTGCTGTCAGAACAGCTAACAGACCAACACCATGAAAACGAAATTTCCAAGGGAGGAATAAGATCTTTTCCTTAAAGGTACCTTCTGCAAAAAGGATAACTGAATGCAGAGAGGCTAGTCTATGAGACTGCGTTAAACTTTACTCTAAATAAGGCAGAATATCTGGATTATATAATGAATTTTTTAAAGTTCTATTCAGGGTATAGCTCAATGAATTGATCTACTGACTATTTCTACTTACTAGAAACATTGAAACTTATAAATCCCAGCAGGCCCAAATCTGTTTCAAAGTGTTTTGTATGAAATGAAAAACAAAAAGGGGTATTAACTAGAATGCCTAGAGATTAAAAACTTTTCTGGTAAAAAGTTGTTACAAAACCACAGAGTACCAGAGGATAATAGAGGTTGAAGGATGGATACATACATATACATACACTTCAGAATTCTTTTCTGTATGTAATTTGAGAATACTCTATCTTCACTACTGTCAACCTATATTATGCCAGTTCTTTCATCAACAGAATGCTTTCAAATCAGGTAAAAGGTTTTTGCTCACTTGAATTGCAAACAGATGTCCTCTGTTCATTAACTTACAAAATATTCAAGTCAATAAAGTGTCACAAGAGTAAAAAGCAATTAAAAAACACAAAATATTCCACTTACCTACCTCTAAAAATAAAAGAACAAAAAAGAAACAAGTGTTTTATTTCAGTTCTACACTTTATTTAATTAAGTAGGAGGAAAGATAAGAGTATTATTTAAAGGAAAAAAAAAAAAGGAAAAAGATGACAGAAACACGAGTACAGGTCAAAGATTTTCCATCCAGTTTGAAAATCTCAATTTCTTAAAAAAGAAATAAAGCCAAAGTCATCATTAAGAAGGTTCATCTACCAAATATAACAATTCTCAAATTTCAGCAGCAATTTTAATAAAAATTTCAGGGATTAAGTCAAATTATCATGTTGTACACTTTTAAACTTACAGAGTTCTGTTTGTCAATTATATTTCAACAAAACTAGAATAAAAAAAAAACTTCAGGGCTAGTATCCTGCTTCTCTGGACTACTATGTTCAACTACTGTCTTGAAAATACAAAAGGGACTTCCCTGGTAGTCGAGTGATTGAGAATCCGCCATCCAATACAGAGTACTCAAGTTCTATCCCTGGTGAGGGAACTAAGATTCCACATGCCACAGGAAAACTAAGCTCATGCAGTGCAGCTTCTCAGCACGCCTACTCTGGAGCCTGCACACAACTAGAGAAGCCCACACGCTGCAGGCCACAACTAAGACCTGATGCAGGGAAACAAGTAAGGAATTAAGCGCTTACCTGTGCTCCACTTCCTCGGTCAGTGATCACTCCTCTGTCTCCCTCCCTGTTTCCATAGCCGGAAGCATTACTTCGAGTCCCGGGAGGAGCCCCTCTTACACTGTGCCCTGACACTTCTCTCCCAGACCGTTCTGGCCTTTCAACTCTGTTAAGACAAAAGTCGAGAACATATACAATCAAACTCCAACCTTTTTTGAAAAACCCAAGTGCTTTATTATCACATTAGCTGGGCATTAGAAACTACACAAATACCTTGTTTCCCGTTTGTCGGTGGACATGCCTCCTTCAGCCTTCCAGGAGGCTGGTCTAGATGGATTGGGCCCTCCTTCTCGAGGATGTCTAGGGTGGGTGGTATCAGGTCTGTCATGAATGATCACTGTTCTCCTCTCATCTCGTTCTCCTCGTACTTCTCGCCTGTCTGTTTCTCGAAGTTCGTTTCTTGGTGGTGGAGGCTCATTTCTTCTGGAATCACTGAAATTTTTGGGATACCTTTCAAAACCTAGATCTTCTCTTCGTGCAGAAGGACGTGGTTTTTTCCCTTCACTTTGACCAACAAAACGTTCTCTCCTGTTATCCAAAACCAAGAACACAGGTCTTGAGAAGTAAGTACTTGGTCTGATTCTTCTTAACTTTATTTGCATAATCTACAATAAAAACACCTTCTTTAAAAAATAACTTAAGGCTAAGTGAACAAAATAGCCACAATTATTGATTATAATGGGGCTTCCTAGGTAGCTTGGTGGTAAACAATCTCCCTGTCAATGCAAGAGAAATGGGATGGATCCCTGGGTTGGAAATATCCCTTGGAGGAGAAAAGGGCAACCCACCACTATTCTTGCCTGGAAAGCCTCATGGGCAGAGGAGCCTGGCAGGCTACAGTGCACAGGGCTGCAGAATCAGACATGCCTGAGCATGATGATGACTGAGCATAATAACCTATGTTTTTTTAAACTGAGCTAAATGTCTGGCAGGAAGGGTGGTATTTTGGCATATAAGGGAAATTACATCAAACACTCAAGTCACTACCAACCGAAGGATATTTTACTGTTCTTCACAAGTGAGGCAAATCCAAAGGTAACAATACTTTCACTTAGTTTTAAAGGTTAAGAAGATAAAGCCTACCTACTTAAGCATGTTATGGTGGCCTATAAAACTAATTTTTAATACAGAATCACATTCTCATTAACAAATAGAAAAACCAAACATGATTTGTTCTGAATACTCACTTATGACCTGTACTTCAGATTTTAATAGAGAACCAAACTATCACTAACAAGTCTCATACACCAATTACAGTAAATTTCAACATATTCATTTACCTATCAAAAGATGAAGACTGAATTGATGAACTCTCAGGAAACCTGCCCCTCTCTCGGTGGTCAAAGTCATTAAATCTATTCTGTTGCCGAGAGTAGTCAGATCCATGGCTGAATCGTGCATCTGTATCTAGAGACAACTTTTTATTCTCGCTCCAGTAAGGATCATCCCGCCTTGAAGAGAAATATTTGCTCGTTTATATAAATTAGTTTTACAGCAACAAAATAACACTTATTGGAGTCATACATACCACATGCTAGGAACTGTGGATACAGAGGGATAATAAACTCAAGACAAACATTCTTTTGTAAGAACAAGCTAGCAAAAAATTAGCAAATTACAGAAAGTTATATAGTGTTAGAGGAATTTCACAGAAAATAAAATAATTGAAAAACTGTTTTCAAATTACTAAATGAAAAAGGCAGATAAGACAAATACTTCATACCATTCTAAAATAAAATTCTAACAAGGAGCATACAACACTTTTGGTTATACTTAACTTTGGAAAGGGTAGAGAGGTTAGTCCCAAGCACAATTCATTCACTCTGCTCTACTTATTTCTCAACACAATGAACTAAATCTCACAGAATTTATATTAAGAAAATTAAATTACTATATTTTGAAGGCTATTAAGAACCATGAATGCAAACAAATAACAGAATCTATATTTTAGTGTTCCCAAGTTTGTGACTTTGATTTCTGTACTGTCTGTACTACCCTGTAAGAATTTTCAAAATGGGTCTGAGTTTGAGAGCCATTATTAAAGCCTACCATGTATTCAATATTTCAAGTCACAGTGGAAAACATTTGGCAAAGGAAGGAAAATGGAGGGCGGGGGGTATGGGGAGATTTTTCTTCTACTTGAAAATCCACTGATGTTCAATTCACTACTGCAATCATTCCCATCCCTCTTGATCATGACCTTTTATTCCAGCAACAGGTGCCTGTACTTTCTAATTCTATAGTCTTAGCATGAAAGGAATAAGACAACAAGTTTAACTGTTAAAGAAAGCAAGCAACTACCTATGATCTACATCACGTGGGCGTTTCAAAGAATTCCTTTTTTCTTGTTCATAACGAAGCTGCTGCTGTTGCCTTCTCAGTTCCTCTCGTTCTCGAGCAATACGTTCAGCTTCCTTACGACGTTCCTTCAGACAACACAGAAGGAAGAACCAACCAATGCAAAATGAAAACATAAGGTAAGTATATATGCAACCTTGCTTTAATCCTATCATTAAGAAAACATCATAAGCAAGCACCAGGCAAAAGACAAACCTGGGACAAAAAATCTGACTTCAGTAATTGCAATCTAAGCTATGACTACTGTTCTGTAACATTAAAAATAACAGAGACTGGGTGGTGAAAGCTGGCAAGTAATTTGGAAGGTCAGATTTAGTTTAATAATTTGAAACAAAAGCACCTAAAAGTAATTAGAGATAAAGTTATTAATAGGACTAAGTGCCCTAAAACCCTGGATGCAATTCTGCAAAGAGAGGCATTATTTCCTTCCAGCCTTGGGGAATCATTCCCACTATAATAAGGAAATAGTTATTATTTTCTAAGAATGGGACAGTGACAGAGCCTGGATTACAACTACTCTGGACTCATAGTCCTATGCTCAGACTATTAGGCTGCCATGATATCGCAGAGTTCAAGTTATTACCAATTGGCTACAACAAAGTCATGACTAAATGTAGTTTTAATTAGCACCTAATTCACTGTTATCTCAGGGACACTTAATAAATGCTCATTAGTTGAACTTATTCTATAAAAGCTTTACAGCATGTAAAGCAAATTTTAGGGCAAAAATCACAGGGTTTGAAAAAGGTCAGTTATTTAAGATGAAAAGATTTTCTGACTGCACCTGTTCAATACGAATGCGTTCCCTTTCCAAGCGTTCGCGTTCCATTCTCTCTCTCTCTAGTTTTTGCCTTTCAATTTCTAGGCGCTCTCTCTCTCTCTGTAAGCGTTCCCGTTCTTCCCGTTCACGAATTATTCTAATGCGTTCTCGCTCTCGACGCTCTCTTTCTGCAATCTCTCTTCGTCTAACAAAAATCAGTATTTAGAAATACTTAAATTATGCTAGCACTGTGTGAAAGAGAATAGCTTTTGAATTTTATTTTTCCTTGAGGTTGGCAATTTTTTACTTCGACTCATTCTAAATAGTTTTAATGTAATTGGAAAGAGAACTCAAAATAAAACTTTAAACAGATTTCAATACTGTCACTTATTTAAGACTGTCACCTGAACAATTTTACAGAGTAGTTGCATCTTAGATGATTCCTGTTTAAATAAAAATCCCACTATAATAGCCCATTAATTAGTCAACATCTTTAAAAGGATATTCTACATATATGAATTTACTAAACTACAAACTTCTGTTTTTGATAGAAAAATTTCCAGTATCTAGGATATATTCTATCTCCTTAAATGAAGTAAGCCTTAGTTTTGTTGAACTGGGATCATAGCCACCAACATGAATTACAGCAAATGGTATAATAAATGGCTGCCCTCAAGGCCTCTTTTGGAGTGTTCACAACCCATAATAGATGGCTCCAGATAACACATTTCTTTGAGTTCAAATATGTGCTCAACTAAATTATTATATTAAGACTTTTAACAGTGGGTTACTTTTCTGTTTGTTTTTAATCATTTCCTCACTTTAAGGCACCCAGTGTATTCTGTCAATCAGCATGTCTTCTCCTAGTAACCCGAGTGGTTCTCAATGGTTCAGTACTGCCCCTGTGGAGGGGCATATCTAATTATGACAATGACCAAGGGGGCTGTTATGAGCAATTAGTTAAGGGGACCAAGGATTCTACATATCATTTGATGCATGGCATAGTCAAGATAGTCCTGCAGCACAAAGAACCATCCAACACTCCAAGTATCTTTCAAATGCCATAATGTAATTCATGTCATCCAAACAAAATCACTTCTAGAAAAAAAAAAATCTAGCCCTAGCATTTAACTCATTTTTAATAAATGCTAGTTTCATTTCCTTTGGCCTTTTATGTACACTAAAGTTTCCAGGAATGCAGCTCCACATAAATAAGACGAAAAATTACACCTTCTTGAGAACTTCACCAAGAGCTGTTCACCATTTCAGAAGTCATTTCATAACAGCAACACTACTCCTGGTATTTGACTCACCAATATGACAAACCGGTATCAATCTGTGTTTGTAGCTGTCACATTCTCACTGAGTCTTAAGAGAGGTGCAAACATCTGACTACTTCATTAGATCTTGTAGAGCGTCATGCCTAAACATTCATATCTGGAATATATGCTTCATTATAAATTACTTTTATGTTTTCTTCATATTAGAGTTAAAGCTTTATATTGTTCTTTTTTGTATATTTGTATAGTAAGTATGTTACATATCAATTTCATTTCAGATTAGTACAGAAGGTGCTACAATTTTTTTTTTGTTTTATTACTATGAAATGAGTGCTGGTCTGATAGGTTTGAGAAGTGCTGCCTAATAACTCCCAATTTCACTCTTCTCTCAGCTGTGGTCATCTGAACAGGAAGGCAAGCATACTAAGACTTCATCAAAAAAAAAAAAAAAAAGGTTCTGAGTATGCAAGAACTGGAGAAGACAATGGCAACCCACTCCAGTACTCTTGCCTAGGAAATCCCATGGACGGCTATAGTCCATGGGGTCACGAAGAGTCGGACATGACTGAGCGACTTCACTTTCATTTTTCACTTTCAGGCACTGGAGAAGGAAATGGCAACCCACTCCAGTATTATTGCCTGGAGAATCCCAGGGATGGGAGCGTGGTGGGCTGCCGTCTATGGGATCGCACAGAGTCGGACACGACTGACATGATTTAGCAGCAGCAGTAGCAGGCAAGAATTATTTCCTTTTAGTAAACTGTGCGGCAATCACAGTATTATTTAAGTTGCTAAAAGTATCTCTGGTAGTTTCTAGCACCCTTCTGAATGAATAGATGAAACTCTGTAAGTGACCATTCAACAATACAGAATATTTGGAAATTTATATTATGAAACACTTTTACAAGAAAACTTTAAGTGGCATCCAAAAATTGACAGCAAACTGGCACTCATGATGAACTATTGAGATATGGCCACTAAAAGTAGAAATGTTTTGTTCTCATTTTGTTTTAAAGAGGATGCCTGCTTTAGGACAGAGTTTGAACACAGTAAGGTTCACAGGTTAAATCTTCCTTTACTTGGGCTCTAATTCAAAGTACAATCAATTTTTCATAAAATGTCAATGTATTATTTGGTCACTACAGCTTACACTAAGACTATCTTATATCAAAATCAAAATTTGCCTTCAAAGTCATGTTTTTTTTATAGCGGCAGCTTTGGAGTAGAGGAAAGAGCATTGGACTTGGAGTCAGAAGACTTGGGTCTGAGTCCCGACTCTGCCACTCATTAGCCATGTGGCATTGGAAGAGTCATTTAGCCTCTCTGGGCCTCCATTTTTTTCATTTATATAATGGACATAACTAACCTTATAGAACTGTTGAGATAGATATAATAGATGCAAAGGTATTTTGTAAATTGTAAAATACTATGCAAACTAAAGAAATCATTAGGTTTTACTTCTTAAAAGTGACAAATATCTTTCTATAGAAATACAATTTTCAGAAATCTGGTTTATAACTAATGTTAAAGATATACCTATAGTTAAAAACAGGTATAAAACAGACTCTTTTCCTACCTTCGAAGTTCCATTGCTCGCCGCAATCTTTCAAAACGAACTAAATGTTCTCTCAACCTTTGTTCCTTCATCTTTTCAAAAGGCAAGATGTCTTTCCTCCTGTAGTCTTTGTCCCTTTTTTTGTCTAAGCTAGCCCTCTCCTTTTCCATGCTTCTTCCATGAATCTATAGGGAAAAAAAAATTTGTTAACAGGACTAGAAGTTAAAATAATTCTTTTTTTTTCAAGTTGAACTAGTAATTTAAAAAGCTTAAATGAATAATGACATTCCCCCTTTCTTAGGTTTTCTATCATGGACACATGCAAAATGGTTAGAGATAACTGAATTATCTTCTTTTGGAAACAGGCAAAATACTATACAACATCCCTCTCAGGGACTTACTTTCTCATATCTTCCTCTTCTTGATGGCCTACAATGATCGCCTTTAGTTTGGTCTAGTATTACCATATGTCCTGGACTCTTTGAACCTAAAAGAAAAAAATTAGATAAGCCAATGTCTAAAAATATTCCCATCAAAAAGAAAATATAATGTAAGCATGCTGAATTCTTAAGACAACCAAATATTTACAAACCAATACATGATATAAAAAACTTATCCTATGAGAAATGTAAAGAGTTATTAAAACTTGATCCACTAATGTAAATACTTTCAAAGATACCAAAAGATCAATTATATAGCTATTATTCAATGACCATTTTCAGTCAGCCCAGATTTAACAGTAAATGGGCTTAGGTGGAAGAAGACAGCTGTTTCCCCAGTCCTATTACATCTCATTTTCTACCACAGTGACATCTAACAACAAAGTTTACATATTTATCTAGATTGTATTCTCAAGTTTGCCCTCTCACTGTAAAAATTAAGCTGTAGGATGCATTAAAAAGGGACTGAGAAGAAAGACACATAGCATACTTATTCGTTTCTTTTCTTCACTTTTTTTAATCGATTCTGAAGTCTGGCCACTTGATCCATTATCATTCTTCTCATCTTTACCTTCTATTTTCTTAGTATCCTTGCCTTCTTTTTTTTCAGTTTTCTCAGACAATCTTTTCTCTTCTTTTTTGACCGAGGCTTGTGTCCTGACCATACCACCCCACATAAGAAAACAACAAAATGAGAACTACTTCATCAATGTACCAAAAAAGTCTATAGGCTAATTGACAAAATAAATCCTTACTTGCTACTTCTATCACTCATATTTTTTTTGTCTCCAGAACTTCTTGAACTGCTCTTTTCATCAATTTCTTTCTTTAATTCTTTCTTAGAAGGATCACCTTTAACCTGAAAAGTTTGAACAGGAAGAAAAAAAATATAAATTTTATTTTATTTTTTTTTCTGGAGTGCATGGGCTCTCTAGTTGAGATTCGTAGGCTCAGTAGTTACAGCTTATCTGCCCTGAGGCATGTGGGATTCTAGTTCCCAATCAGGGATCAAACCCACATCCAATGCACTGGAAGGTGGATTCTCAACCAAAGGACCACCAGGGAAGTCCCAAATATGTAAGTTTAAAAAGTTTTTTTTTAATTACATTTTTATGATTGTAAAAAGTATGTGGATGGTAAAAAAATTTGGGAAACAGAAGTAAAATAATTAAAATGAATATATAAAAATAAAAATCATTCCCAATTTTACTCCTTACTAGTGTAATATTGTTAAATTGAGAATTACTATCCTTCAAACAGTTAAGCAAGCTTACTTTTTCAACAGAAATTAGCTGTCCATGCAGCTCAGTGCGATGAAGATGTGCAATACATCTGGACACCTCTGTGCTTGAAGACATAGTTACAATGCCATAGCACTTGGCCCCAGGACTTCGAGCATTTGTAACTACTTTTGCACTCAGAACCTATAAAAATGAGATTATACTTTAGTTTTACAGTTTCACGTACACTTCTAAGATAAAACTTCAGAATGTAGACTATTCAAATTAAAAGATATGTTCAGGGTGTATAAATTCAGGACAATATATATTACTGTTTTATATTCTTGGACTCATCAACTACCTTGCCTATAATATTCAGGGGAACAATTTAAAATGTTAAAAAATCAATTTAACCTACTTTTTTACTTTTCTTCTTTTTTAAATACATTGCCGAAACACAGTCAGTCACATCAAGGAAGTAATGGCACAATTAACAAAAGCAAAGAAACAATATTTTCAATTAGATTTGGACCAAAATTTCCCTATCAAAGACCCACCCCTAATCTCTTAAAGATATTAAAACAAAAAGGGTAAGTTCCTAGAGAGTGTCTAGATTAAGTATTAACACTTTTCTATAATGAGTCTCTCAAAAATAGTCTCCCACACATGAAAAAGCAGCCTTAAAAATATACTCCACAAAACACACTCTAAAAAGACATATTTTCCATTTATATACTTTTAAAATGTATACCAATATAAAAGTGACAAATAATTCAGCTCTATAAAATGAATAGCTAAGAGAGATAAGGCAGGGATGGTTGAGTGAGAAGAAAAGTGGTTAAGAACAATCTAGTGCTGAACAAATAGGAACACAGACACAATGTCAGGAAGAGGGACAGAGGGAATCTGGTGTGAGTAGCTGGCAACTATCAGCTTTTATCTCAACTCTGGGAAAGAGTGACTTGCCCCAACAGCAATTTCATTTTTAAACCCAAGGTCCTTGTTATAAGTACATATTTCCTTATATAGTTTTAGCCCTAATTAAATTGCTGGAAACAGAACCAAAAATATACCACAAACTGATCATGGGACGACAATTCTCAGTGTTTTGTATCTGACATCTACAAGAATCTCCTTACTCTGCAGGCAATTCTCTAATTAGAAGGAAAAAAAACAATTTCTAAAATCAATAGGATAGATTTTTATAACATTCATTAATGGCTATTTACTGATATTGGTGGTCATAAATTTAATAAATATTTGAAAGCCTAAGTATGCATGCAAAGTATAGTAGATAAGACCCCTGCTATCAAAGAGTTTACAGCAGAGTAGGTTATATATATGATGCATATTGAAAACTATAAAGAGAAAATAGTGAGTGCCCTATCAACTATATTGCATATCAATGCATATCAACTACAATTTAATTCAACAGCTATTAATTGAATATTCAATTCATTTAAATATCAACTAGTTTTCTTTTTTATTAGGTCTCCCCTTATATGCCAGAAAAACTTCTGATCAACCAACCACAGTAAAGCCTCCTTTTTTGCTCTCTAAACCCTACACTCTTGCTTCATAGCACATATCAAAACTTCTGATCAAGTCCATTTTACCAGTTTTACATTCTTCTGCACCACTGTACTGGAATTTGTACAATAAAAGGGAACACATCAGTTTGGGGGTTCCCCCCATATTCTATATCCCAGTGCTTCTATTTTCCAGATGACCAGATCAGCTTCAGCAATTTTAGGTCCAAGATAAATCATGATGAATGTGATGAAACAAACTCAGTCCTTCCTTGACTTAAATGGGCTCAAAAAATGAGTTTTTAATACAAAGATTCCCAGGGCTCAGAGTGAGATTATATGATATAATAAAACTCATGATTACCAAAGAACTAAATAGTTATGCCTATAACAGTCCTGAGACAAGAAATTAGATTTTATATGTATTGTTTTGAATACAACCTCTGTTTAAAATGGACATAGAAATATGGATAAAAAAATAAAAACAATGTACCTTTCCATATTTGCCAAAGAGGTTCTTCAAATCAGCAGCTTTGGTATTAGAAGAAAGTCCACTAACCCAGATATTTTTAGTTGAGCTTCCACTGCTACCACTAGCACTAATTGTACTTCCTAGAATAGATTTAATATCAGAAGTTTAAGTTTCTCAATTGGAAAATTTTTAAACAAAATTAATAGTGCTATAAACTTCCAAAATTATAAAACCCTCTAATTTTGACAGCATGACTTCACTACATCAAAATCCTACACATCTCCTGTAACTAAAATTGAACACAATAACAGATAACACAAACATGTCTGAATTGTACATTTTCTACTGCATGAGTTTTAAGACAAAGTGGGTAAAAATATCAATTATATGTCTTGGACTTTTGCCGTTTAAATTCATTCATTTATATTCAACCACTGCACTAAATTCAGGCAACCAGGAAGCAGCGGTCTGGGAATGTACAGAATGCTTAATTACCTACACCTGTTGGGCTTTGGCTCCTGAGAGACTGAGAGCACAAAGGGAAAAGTCAAACAAAGGGATAAACTGTTTTCAAAAATTTAAATGTTTAGTAACAAAGACTAGCCAACAGTTCATCTTCGTTTTGTTATTAGAGAAAGGGTAAGAGAAAGTGGAAATTACATGCAACTAGAAAACTCTGGATTAAAAAAAAAATTCTTCTAAGGCAAATCAATTACAAAGATCAGAGACCCCAAAATTCTTTAGAATAGGTAAATGGTTATATGAACTATTTCTACACTATTTCCATACACAAATTATTGTTTCATACAGATAAATGCCATTTCTTAAAATACAGGCCTGGTCAGTTACCCTTCAGTACTTTATTTCTAATGTGCTATTATAAAAAAGGAATTTTCATTTCATCATTTAGAAAACAATTCTTACCCACTTTAAAAGAAATAATATCTAAGCAATAAAAGTAACAATTTTTATAACTTCATGGTATCAAATATAGAAAGAGTAAAATGTTTAATGCTTTAAAAATTACAAGCCACAAGTTTTAAAGAACTGCTATCAGTGTACTTATGAGAAGACAACACACGCCTGACTCAAATATTTTAAATATTAATGATTCCTGCATTTCTGTTAAGAAACGTACTTATCAAAGGAAATGTTTTATCTTATGAAATGTTAACTAGAAGTTCATGTATCTTTTATATTTTACCAGTAACACCTGGGCCCACATACTCCTCTTAACTAGAGAAAAAAAATCTTAATGATAGGAAGTTAACATTTAATTAAGACTACACTAAGCTTCTAAATTTAAAGGATAATATTTAAAATTTATTATATCTTATCCATTAACCAAAACTGTAAGGGATGTAGGTAATGCAATTAATTGTCAATTACTAAGTCAATCAGTAAAATTTCTAATTACGAAAATATGCCAACAAAATATACTAAAAAAAGATAAGGGACACATAACATTCCTTTTTTTAGGCACTCAAGAGGCATTTTTCGCTGTAGTACCCAAATGGTGTTATTCTTCCCTTAAAATGCTTTTTTAAAACACAAGAAATATTTTTCACATTTACAGCATATATAAGATGAAACTAAAGCACATGACCAGGAGATAAGCAAAGACTTCCCAGTAACAAAGACTAATCAAATAATGCACCTTTAAACTTACAAAATTTTAAAATAAAACTACTTTTCTACATAAAACTCTCATCAATGCAAAATAAGTCAATTAGGAAGTAAATTCTGAAGAATTAAAATCCTATATAACTGGCTATATTAATAGTTGTGTGCCCTGATTTAAAGAATCAAAAAAGTAAAACCAAATGTTGAGGCTAACTTGCTTTCAGCTCCACAAATACTATTTATATCACATTTCCTAATAGACAGAACAAGAAGATTGTGGTAGTGTGTGGGGGTTATAAGAGATAATCAAAGATGAAATACTTCTGAAACTTTAAGAAATGAAATGTCTATTTTATGAATATTCAATAGATATTTAGAACACAATGGAAAAATATATAGCAAATATATTTGACTCAAATTCATACCAGTTTATAAATGAAATAATTAAGAAAGTAATGCTTCAATCACACTTGAGAATTTGCTGAAATCTAACTCCACTGTTCACACAAAAGCCACCAAAAAATTTACTATGTCAATTTTTAAGGACTAAATGTAAAAAGAAACCCTAGACAATTATTACTTTTTAAAGAAAACATTCAATTTATCACTGATATAAGTAGGAAAAAATACATTACCTTTGTCATCTTTGGATGATGTCTTGCTGTCTTTAGACTCCTTTGAAGAGCTACAGAAGCAAATCACCAGAAGAAAATTGAAAACAAAAAAGCAAAAACAAAAAGAACAAAAAGAACAAAAATCGAACAGCTTGATATTGACTATATTTCAAACCAGTGCTATCCATACAAATTAACAATTCCAAAAGCCTAGATTAGGTTATTTGAACAAATGATTCCCTTAGGATTCTTGCACTGATTTTCCCCAAGATTCCTGAAGATCTAGATTTTCTGACAATTCTATTCAGTGGATATATGGCCATCTTCTCCAGATTTCAGGACTGGGACTTGACTTCATTTGTGTTCTTAGGACTGATAGTTGTTCATTAACCATCATCACAAGGATTTTTAAAAATGAAACACAAAAAAATTGTCAATTTGAAAAAAAAAAAAAAACAAAAACAAAAAAACCAAATATATGCTGACAATTCGACAATGCAATCAGTAGGACACACTGCATATTACGAAGATCTTGAAATTTTTTTTAAAGTAACTTATGACGGTCAAAAATATTATAGGCAGGATCATAAGTACTAATTACTGTACATGGTCTTGAAGCCACCCCCTTAATGTAGAGTGATCTTATTGAATGCTGGAATTCAGTATCGTAAAGAACTGACATAGAAAAACAAACCTCTTTGCTTGACCAGAGGCCCCAGTAGACGAGGGCCCTTTCTTCAAAGTATCCTTTTCTTTGTCTCCAGATTCTGCTTTCTTAGAACCTTCTCTGGCTTCCTTCTCGACAGGATCACCCTTCACGCAGTCTTCCTTCTTACCATCTTTATGGTTGGCATTCATCTCATAATCCTTGCTTTCCTTCTCCGGGCTCTGTGCAATGACGTCCTGCCCATCTTTTGGCTTACTTGCTTCAGAATCTGTAATTTTCACATTTTTACCTGTTTCTAGGAGGTCATCACCATCAAAATCCAGAGTGATGGCATCTTCAGCCTGGATTGTAACCGAGATGTTGTCATCCTCAGCTTCTTTCACAGTCGCATTAGCTTCCATCTCTTCATGAGCTGTGTGATCAGCCTCAGCTAGGTTCCCTTCTGAAGGAAGAGGTTTAGATACTTCTTGTGTACCATCACCAGAACCTGCTATATCTAAGAGGATTTAACAGGAATAAATATGGCAAAACAAGAAGTTTAAACAATTTTCATATTCATAAGCTAGAATAGGACCTAGAAAATATAAACCCAGTTATTAGCACTGATGGAAGGTTAGGAAGAAAAACACAAGGGTATTAACTAACATAAACAATCCTTTACCCAGGATCACTTATTCTTCATGGAAAAAATGATCTCTAAATACAAATACCAAACAACAAAAGTGAGGAGAGAGTTCCATCCTGAGGATACCAGCTCTTCATTTCTGGGTATAAGTTAATGGCATATGAAAGGTGTTTTTCCTCCATGAGAGAGTGACAAATGTGCAGAGTTGTTATTCAATGTTCAAATTATCTTGGGATTTAACCCTGTGACCTTCAGAACTCCCATGGTGACGTCTTGAAAGGTCACAGTCTGAGGATACCAATCAGTCTTCAAAGTATTCAGGGCCTCATCTTTTTCACTCTTCTTATTCCTGTGTAGTCCGAAAACTGCTGCAAGAGGCTCCAAAGATGGTCTGCTTCATAATATTTAAGAAAGTGGTCATTTCCAGGCTTCATCCTGTCCAGTCAGTCCTGCAATTGCCATTTTCAAAGATGTCTTGCATTCACCCAAAAGCGAAAGGCCTCGAGCATCTGAGATTTTCAGTTGATAGCTTTACTTCATTTATTGCTTCTAGGTTTTTTATTCTGCCTGTTCCATGTCCTTTCTAGTCCAAAGTAGGAGGATCCCTGGACGTCCTTCCAAGAGCTCTTCTATAACCTCAGACCAACCACATATATTGCTACTGATGTCCCTGTAATTGTATTGGATAAGATAGGTCTCCAGAACTACTGAAACAGTCAGAAGACTGTACAAAATTTCTCCAAGCAGCAAACAAAAAGTCAGTCTCCTGGTCACCCAACAATTTTAGGACTAGTTGTAAAATTAATTATCCATTCCATACTAGGATTACCGGTAAGCACGTATGAGTTACTGCAGTGCCAGTCTTAAGGATATAATCAACTTACCGTATGCTAGAAGTTGGTTTTAAAAATAAAATTTAAATTAGGCTAAACAAAAAATGGCATTGTCCACCACAGTAACTGATATGTACCATTAAGTTAGAACATGTCTTCAAAATGTTAAAAAGAAAATTAAACCAATTAAAAAATAAAATCAAGGTGCTAACTTAATTCACTAAATTGATAAATTTGAAAATAAACTCATTTCAAAAATAAGATTTTGAATAAGGAATGCTTTATTTTCAGTTTACTATTTTTCTAAATGTCACCAATTTTTAAACTCTACTTAGCATCAAACATACCTTTCTCATTTTCTTCTTCCTCAGCATCCTGAAAGTCAAAGAATAATCAAATGTAAAATGAACTCATTTAAAACTGGATTTCAGTAATAGTACAATACCAAGTTAAATTGTAGAGTAATATTAATTAAAGACACCTATTACTAACAAACACAAGATATTCCAATCAGAACCAAAACACAGAGAAACATGTAGCATATGTCTAGTATACATGACTAAGACAAGAAAACAGGCAAATATATCAATGGTTTTATCAACAATAAACTGGAATATTTAATCTCCCTACTCAAAACTGGTTTCAATTACCCAAATCTTACTCTTATCAAAAAGTTGCTAGGAATTCCCTGCCAGGCTGGAGTTCAATCTCTGGTCTGGGAACCAAGATTCCACAAGCCATGAGGCATGGCCGAAAAAAGAGAGAAAGAGATGCAAAAAGCCGCCAATAAAAAGCCTGCCCTGATTATTTCACATGACTCAGTTCAAAGACACTTTTAGGACATACTATTCAAAATGTACCAGAAAATATAACATGAAGACATACTTTTGCAAGGGATGAAATGCATATTAATAAACAAATAAACAGAGAATATTCCCAATTTAGGCATCTCAGAAGTAAGAAGAATGACAAGAGTAGTTTCAAATTCTTCATTCCTTTCTATCTGTTAAAAATGAATTCATTGTTTCATACACACACTGATGGTCAGCCACTTTAAAAATGGTATTTGTGCTACAGGTAATCAAAACAAGTTAATAATTTTATTAAATGACTGATTTTAATTTTTAAATATGTGATATTTTAATTTTTATATATGTGACATCATGTAATCTAAAATTAAGCACGTAATGGCTTGAAAACAGGAATATCACAAAGAAGAAAATATTTACACCAAGCAAAATACTGCAAAAATAACAAATTATAACAAGATAGAAACATTTCCCAAAATTAAAGATCATAACGAATATGCATAAAATTAAGGTATGTTTTAACTTACAACTTTTAAAATAAAAGCTGAGTATAAGTAGATCACATTTAGTCAAGATGGTGTGAGGTTACCAAACGCAAAGCCTCAAAGGAGTGATTCTCAAACTTTGATTTTGTATCAGAATCTCCTGGAGTGACTGTTAAAACAGACTGCTGAGCACCAACCCCACAGTTTCTGATTCAAGACTGGAGTAGAGCCTGGAAATTTGCATCTCTACAAGTTTCAGTGATGCTGATGCTTTTGGTCCAGGGACTACAAATTAAGAACTGTGCCTGAGAGTGACAGCCTATCAGTGAAATTAGACTTTAGGCAAAATTTAACTGTAAACAAAATTTTAAATGCCACATGTATCTCCTAACAATTTTAGGTTCATGTAAGTCCACATTTCTTAAAAATAACAAATATTTTATCATATGCCCAGCTAATTTGGATAACAAGTATATTTCTAAGAAATCATTTAAAATAAGTTTTCAACTTCAAGCTGACATATACGTGCCCCATTTAGGGAATGACCAATTGTTTTACAAATTAAAGTAATATGAAGGAAAGTGAAAACACTGAAACAATTAAGCCACAAGCTTAGTATGTAGAAACAGTACAAAAGAAGATTACTAATTAGTAGCAATGTGACTCCTATTGTATACGTCCATTATACTGTGCTCTAATAATCTCCTAATTGTTATACTGGAATTCAGTTTTAATCATTATATTTTTATTGTGCAACATTTGGAAAGGAAAGAAAAATGATTTGACAGGGTGGAGTGGCAGGCAGTGGCAGCAAAGAAAGGATGAGTTATGCTGGAACTACTGAAAAAATCTTTTTCTCCCAAATTCTCTTTTAGTTTAGTAATTTATCTTAAAGGGATAAATAAACTGGAATATCTTCACTTTTACTTAAAAGAAGAACAAAAAAACTTAAAAGAATGCAACTTGCTTCTTCATCTACTTGTAATTCAACAGCACACCACTTCCAAGTTACTCTTTTAGAGATTCAGTATCGATAAGGTTCAAGGAAAAAAAGAAACAGTCAAAAGTATTTGCTATTTTAAAAAACATTTTTTTAAAATACTGTGATGTTTTACAGTAACAAAATCTTTCTGCTGTACTTTCTTCCAAGTAGAAATGTTATTTCTAGCTGCTAAAACCATCAGTAAGGTTTGCCTTACTTTTGCTGGTTTTTAGGTATCTATCCTAATCACTTAACAGGTCTTCTGAAGGGTTTCATAACTTTAGTTTCTAAACAAATGGTAACACTAGCCTTATTACATACACTTAAATGACCCAAGGAAAAGAATCTGAGCCAATTTCTAGAAAACAAACTGATTACAATGGGGGTGGAGAGCAAAAACAACTAGGATTAGTAGAAAAGATGAGCCACACACCAGTGCATATTTGCATTATATTTCTATGTGCAGTAAACATAGAACTACTAAGGTTCAATCATTTCCTGCAATAAAAAAACAAAGAAATATAAAAAAGATACTGGGAAAATTTCCCTGAATATGCACAGACATGATACGTGCCTGATTTCAAAATAATTTTCCTCCACTGAAAACATGTTTTTTCAGAATGAGGAATATGGTAAATAAGTAACCACAATGAAAAAGCATCCTTTTAATTAACTACTTTTTTTAGTTTATCTTGAAAAAACATAATATTTCACATATGAAATGAAGCAAATGCTTTATAATGTTCATGTTGTTTGTCTTTGTAATGGGATCTACAACCCTTAAGTGTCAAAAATCATACAGGGGAGTATAGCTCAGAGGTAGAGCATTTGACTGCAAAAATCATACAGAAAGTTTCTCTATTTTTATTTCATTCTAGGAGCAGCAATGACTAATGATAAAGACAAACCTAGGACTTGCTTTTCAGTTAACAAAGTTTACTTTCTACCCATTCTCGGACCCTTCCCAAAGGTTAGTCTTGCGATTTACACACAAGCGCTAAGTAAGGAGGCATCTTCTGCAAGGCCTCCTCTGCCTTGACTTGTACATAAACGCTGTATTCAGTCTGACTAATTTACAATAAACCGTCAACATAACCCTAAACCACCAACTGCCTATTACCTACCTGGAAATACGCTAAAGACCATGGGAAATAATACTGGCACATAATAAGTACTTCATAAATATTTGTTGAATGAGTTTACTGAATAAATGTACTGTGAGACACTGCTGTTTTTAAGTGGAGGGACTTAACTAACTGCTCATTTTACGTAGGCAGAGGGTTTAACGGCAGCACTGTGTAAGTACAATGGAATTCAGAAAACATTTACTAGTGTGGAGTTACTTATGAAAAGAATACAGACTAGGCACCAAGATATGTAGGTATTTATTCTATCTTTACCACTGAAACAGTTTTACTCTGTGATATTGTGATCTTCCTGGGTCAAGAAGATCCCCTGGAGAAGGAAACAGCAACCCACTGCAGTATTCTCGTCTGGGAAATCCCATGGACAGAGGAGCCTGGACAGACCATGAGGTCGCAAAGAGTCACACACTGAGCGACTAAACAACAGCACTGTCATCTACCTAGGTGAACTTTACCTGTAAATTAGAGATAACATATGACCTAAATAGGATATACAGGATTATATAAGACAGTGGGTGTAAAAAGTTCTCTGTAAACAGTAAAACACTATGTAAGGGAAAGCTTTACAGAAGAGACAGAGATAAATCTGGCTTTGAGAGTTATACAGACTTCATATGACAAAAAGGGGAAGGTACTTCAAGTTGATGAAACTTTGGGGCAAGGGCAAATAGAAAATTTTCCAAACAATTCTAAATAACTGATATCTCCAAGCTAGTAAAACAATACCACAAGTAATCACTAATTACACATGTACTATGTGAAGGATATAAGATTGCTCTTCATATCAACCTAGCAGGTAAGACTTACAATGTTCATTTTACAGACATAGAAATGGACTAAGAGAACACACTCAAAGTCACAATATTTTAAGTAACTAACAGAAGTAGAATGTGAACCAAATTCTACCTGGTATGACAAACTGCCCAGAGGCTAACACCTAAAAGGTAAAGCTCTAAGCTTCAAGTCAAAGCCTGAAGACTAGCTTTAAATAAACAGATACCTATATAAATGCACTTGCCTATTTACTTATATTTTTAAAGACAAGGAATAAAGCAATTAATCCTGAATTTAAAAAAATTCACCAATAAGGGGATGGGTAAAGGGGACTTTTTAGAATGTATCCTTTCTTAGATTTGACTTTGGAATCATGTAAATATTTTTAAAAATTATAAAACTAAAATATCTATTTTGAAATAATTATAGATTCACAAGAAGTTACAGATTAAAATTAAAAAAAAAAACTATACTTAAATATTGAACCTATATATGTATTAGTTTGTGATCATATAGAAAGCTAATCTAAAACACACTGATTTGTTCATTCCTAGAGGGTATATCCTTATAAGAGAGATAACTTGAGTGGAAAAAAACTTATTGCAGAAATCACACTGCTGATGGTGCTGGTATTATCATCCTAGGACTATTGTACATATACTGTGAGATAAACAAAATAATTAACTTAGAAGCATACCTTATGAACTCAAAATCTATTTTATCTTAAAAGTAAAAAAACCAACAGAAACAAATAAAAAACACATTCTCTAACACTGTACATTGAAAAGGCCTACAAAATATGAACAACCCAGAGGCAATGAACACCCCACCCCTACCATCAAGATTATTGTCTCAAAATACCATTTACCAGTAAATGGAAGTGGCTAATTACAGGTCTGGAGTAGGAAATAGAAATCTGAACCAGAGAGCAAGGAAATAAAGACTACATGGATCACGTTGAAAGGATTAAAGGGAAAAAAAAAGGAAAGGATTAAAGAAACAGCCTGAAGAGATTCTCACTGGCTATAGATAGGACAATCTGAGTATTAATAAGGATAATAACTACAATGGATTGAAATACACTAAAAGTATTTAAATCCATGAGTTCAAAATGAAACAAAGGGACAAAAAGAAAATAAAAATCAGTCACTATCAGAGATGCTCATGAACCAACTCATTATTTTGAAAACTGTTAAATAAAGGAAAAATAATCAAACATATATCCTGGCTTTTCTTTGTAAATGATACCACAAGGTAACCAAATAATAGATGAGAAGTTTTTTCCCAAGGAACATTCCAGCTAACAAATAAAGAAAATAAAAGAATACCACCACTTTGATTAATTAAATCAGTGTAATATAGATCATCAATGACTGGTACCATCACCAAAAAGATACAGTCAGACATTATGTGTATCCAAATAGAAGAATATAACACTACCTATTAGTTGTATCTCTTGTGGGGATGGGGATAGGGGTTTTGGAATCAGATAGCCTCAGGATCCTATAAACAACAATTTAAAGGAAATACACTAAACAGAGGAACATGTTGACTAAATTCACAGGAACATAACCAGCAAAATACAGACGTTAGAAGCTCTATGAATGACAGGGGGTGTCAAACTATGCGAGATGCTTTATGTAGCTATTTTTATTGAAACTGCCATGTCCATTCATTTACTTAATGCCTGTAGCTGCTTTTACACTCAGTGGCAGAGCTGAATAGCTGTAACAGACCATCAGGCCCACACAGCTAACATATTTTCTACCTAGCCTTTAATGAAAAACTTTGCCACCTCTTGCTCTATACGATAAACAACTCAATTTCTTTAACAAATAAAGTGGAGGGGGGAGATGAACAGAAAACCTATAGATTGAAAGAGGCCTAAAAGACATTTCAATCAATAACAGTATCTCGATCTTATTTGCATCAAACAAATAAACAGATTCAAATAAAGCTTTCTGAAAAAAAAAAAAAAAAGGAAAACTGAGTATTTGAAGATATTTTAAAAAATCATATATTAGGAATAATAATGTAAAAAATAAAAGAGTTCTCTTTCAGAGATATACACTGAATGTTTTAAGGCAAAATATGTCTGGAATTTGTTTCAAAATAGTGCAGAAAAGGAAAAGTGAATGTTATAGATGAAACAATACTGCCCTGAACTGCGAGCAGCAGAAGCTTGTAACGGGTTATACTCTGTGCAGTACTCCTTAACATGCACAGCAAGACAACACATCCATTAGTCATGCTTAGAAGCATCAAAATCATGATGGAATGGAGATAGATTCATATATATTTCTACATATTCTACCATACATCATTAAGGAAGAGGAAAAAAGGTCATTTTACTTCTCTGAAGATGCAACCTCCCTGATACAATAAGCAAAACCTGCCCTTTGATAAGAAGTAAATAAGGGTTCTTTCCCTCTCAGGATGGAATAGGAGAGCAAGGCCAAATCAAGCCCATAAAAATTTGCAAAAATTAAAAAAAGGAACTCATTCCTTAAGATACTTCTGTTAGATTTTTATAATAAATACATAATCTATTATGAGAATGGGGACACTCAGATGTAACCCTTCACACACTCCAACTTGTGCAATGGAAGGAGAGGCCCTTGATGAAAATTAAAAAACTTTTTTTTTTTTTGTCAATGAATATGAAGAGTTCAACTCTACTGTTTTGCAAATTAGTAATATCTAGAAAAGGTACTCCTCCAATTTGGGAGTTAATCTTCCTCATCTATTTTTCATCATTCAAAAATGAACATACCTGAGGATAGTATGGGGGGAACTCTACAGACTTTCACAGTCCTAACATTTCCTTCCTGAATATTCCAAACTACCAAAAACATTTCCCCCAGAAATGCAATTTCTCCCATTACAATGAACACAGAGAACCAATATACAGCCTCACCAGCAATCCAAACAAAGAGAGCTGGGGTAAAAAAGGAGTGACCAGAAGTAAACAGCTAAGCAGGCTATGAATATACAGCACATTATATACCCTTGCAGCAAATATTACAGTGAGGAAATAGCACACCTGATCACTGTTTTTCCTAAATCTAATAAACAGAGAGAATGGGAACCCCATCTCTATTTGAAAGTGTACTATTTAAAGAGGGTACATGAACAAGGTATTCTTGAGCACACAAATGGGAAAAAGACAAAGGCTAATTTTTAATACAGAAATTGAGCTATAAATGTCTGTTTATACCATCTGTACATCATGCTTTAAAATGTACACTATGCATATCACATAGACCAAAAACAAAATCTAATACACAATAGAAATCATTTTCTACACATACACACACACATCCACATGTATACACATATCCCAAGTAAATTAGTTAAACGGAGATTTTTATAATTTTTATACTATATTTATCGTAGGGGTGTTAAATTAACAAAATTTTAAAGTTTTAATAGGATATTAGTACTTTTAAATGATTTATTTCATACCAAAGTGACCAAAAAAAAAAAAAAAATCAAGGAGGATGAAGGCTTCCCAAAAAACTGATAACTAGACTTATGTTTTAGAAAAAGGATAGACTGGTTTTATTTTTATTTTGAAAATGGTAGGAACCTTATTGTAATAACTTCCAATTATCTCCACAGCAAGAGAAATTTCAGCCACCAATTTAAAGTATTTTGTATACACCATGTAACTCAGTATTATATTTTAGGCAATTTTATGAATTAAATAATTATGAAGTCAAAATAAGATTCCTTTTCCAAGCCCTTCCACCCAACAATATCAAATTCATAGGACTAAATGTAAACTTACTTGGGCTGTTAGAAAGGTATCATCTTCACCTTCTTGAGCTTCAATTTCCTAAGTAAAAGGGTATACAATAGCTTTGCTTTACAAAATATCTGAGTAACATGAGAACACTTTTATGCTACACCCGATTATCACTTGCCTCATGTTCTGTGCAATGTCTATAGATACCATGGCTTAGCCAATGCTTAATTCAGACTATATTTTTATGCCAACATAAAAGCTTAGTCACTTTGATAAAAGAATTAGAGACAAAAAAAAGAATTAGAAGTCCTTCATGAGCCCTTCATTTATTAAGCTAGGTAGAACACAGTGTTCTAACCGTGAATACTGACCCCCTCATCCACTGATTTTCTTAAGATGTACTAACATACTTCAAAGCAGGACAAATGGTCTATTTCATTCAAAGAAAAGATTTAAAAATTATGTCTTTAAATCTTTTAAGTTAACCTTTCATAAGTAATTTTCCCCACCTTTGATAATAACCAAATAAATGCAAATTAATCTTTTACATCTACTAAAGTAGGAAAAAAAAACTATCTGGTAATGTTGGCAAGGTCAGTGTTAAATTGGTACACTCTTTCATAGTGGGATAGTAAACAACTTAAAACTTAAATACCCCAAATTAAAAGAGTAGCTATTAGACACCCAGGCAACAGTCTAGTAAATTATGATGTAATGTACAAATTTTGAAGTCATTATATGTTACATGAAAATATATAGACTAAATAGCAATTTATAGCATGATAACCACTAGGTAAAAACATATACATATGTGGAAAATAATAAGCAAAAATTGAAAGGTCATCTTAGATTGCAGGATTCTGAGTGATTTATAAGTAACTTTAAAAGTATATTTTTTGAAAGTTCTGTGACTTCCCCATTGAACTAGAAAAATACTTTTTTATTATTTAGTACTTAGTTTGTGTCACATCTTAAAAAAACTGGCTAAAGACCTGACTTTCGATGTCCTCTTTTTCTATATCTTCTACTGCTTCTGCCTCTATTAATTCATGAGCAGTCTTGTTCTCTTCTGCAGAAAGTAACTCCTTGGAATGCACATTTTCTTCTTCATTTTCACAAAATTCTTCAGAGTCCTTCAGTTCATCATTTCCATCTTGTTCATGTGCCTCTTGATTCTCCAATTCACAGTCCTTTTAATGGTAAGAAAATTTGATACAATTCGAGGCAAAGTACTGGGGGCTATCCACCAAACCTTTTTGGTAATTTACATCTCTAAATGTTTTCACTTCTATCATATTTTGACATTACTCCCAAAGTCAAAGTTCAGTCATTTTATATTACATACTAACTGTGCCTTTAAAAATAGAGGGGGGTCTAATACCAAGGTCATTAAACTATGCATCTGAGTTCCCAAATCACTTACACTGAAATACATATACACTAATTGGATTGCTCTCAAGTTCCAGTTATAATATTTACCAAGTCACATCCTATAAGCTTTCCTATAAGACATGGCTTCAAAGAAATGACTTCTTTTCTCTACATGCCACAGTTTGGTTTATCTGCAAAGACTGTGGACATCTTATATATGATAATATAAATTTTATTTCTAATGTATAATAAGGAATCCCAACTGTTACACCAATGCCTGTTCTTACAAATATGCAAATAACTAATCTAATGTATTAGTTTTGAAATCAACCATCATGCCACAAAGCCAATTAAGCAAGGGAACTTAGATTGGGATTCTCTCTGTGAAGGAAAGAATATCTGTTTGCCCCTCAAAGTTTATGGATATAAGGGTACCTCAGTAGAAATAAAGAAAAGCAGCAATCAGTCTAGTTCCCTCTCTCATTAACTGCAGACAAAGGGTTGAAAGCAATGGACATTCTTCCTCCTTTCCTACCCTCATGGTAAATCCAACAGATTTTAAGGTTTCTCGGTTAAAAGGGGAAAAGTGTAGGGGTATAACTATTAATTATTCATAGATGAACTGCAATGAGGGACTAGAAATTTCTGGGAAGGTAGGCACAGAAAAGAAACACGATTGTTTGGAATGTGCAGTGCTTGGGGAGCAGGTCATCTCTGGGACAGCAGGTTTAACCAATTTATCTACCTATGAGCGGGGGAACACTGGGAAGTGAAAATGGAGTAGGTGGTTGGTTATACGATGGCAGAATAATTGGTGCAAAACAAAAAAACAAAACAAGGGAAGTCACTAGGGAGCGTCATCTACTTTGAAGGGACAATTCTGACTACTCTCCTCACCTACAAGTAGAAGTATCTACAGCACTCACATATCTACACACTAGGTGGTATTTACCCACCATCACTGTATAAACTCCAAAACTACCAGCTCTGAGAGACAAGGCAAGTATGTTCACTTTGTTTCTATCATATTTACCACACATGAGGATACCTCCAAAGGGAAAAAGAAATACAAAAAAGTAACGATACATTTAAATATTATTTTGTAAAAGTTATTTTGTTCTTTTAGACAGTATGACCAGGTTCATTTAATAATTAAACAAAGGCATCCTTTGTGGTACATATAAGACAGCAATATTACATCTCCTCGTAACATTTTAAATGACTAAAACATTTTTGTTCACTGAAGAGCTGAAAGGAAGTTAGAAATTTGAAAACTAAAAGGGTTTTTTTACTAAGTCACAATGTTTTTCCAGCTTATGGGTAGTTTTGGCTTAATCATACACTCACTAGTGAAGACAGCTAGAGAAAATGAGAGCAAAGGAACAAACCTAACAGAAGATATACCACAAGGATAACAGAATACAAAGACTGAACAGTCCTTAAAGGCTCAAAAAAAGCCGGTTATAGGCATGCAATCACCCATTTTAATGGATCCCTGAGCACATATTTCTTGAATTACCTGATTTCAGGGCTAACTCTTCAACCAAACATCTCTTTCTCTCTGTGCCTGCCGTCAAAGTGCAAGATACAAAGAGTGAGGTACATGGTACCTGTGTAGCCTGCGTGTGTGGGGAGGGTAGAGAGTTAGATGGTAGGAAATGAGTGAGTAAAGGGACATGAGCTGACTTCATGGTGGACCACACAGACATCCGAGATGTTATGGCAATATGACCTAATTGAACAGAAACTGTACAGAAAACAGAATACATGGGGTGTAAACGTATGTAATTTAAAAGGAACTATGCTTATTAAATAATTCCTGCAAATGCCACACTACTTAAGACCTAATGATCAGTCAATAGGAGATCACATTTCATTAAAATGAAACAGCAACAATAAAAACTATGATTAAAAGTAACAGTATATAGAACAGCCACAACCTCAATTAAAATTACATACTCTGTTCTCCTAGTTGGACATTCTTTTTTAGCCAATAAAGACCTGGCTTATTTATCTTTAATGGGCAAAACATATTTCTTAATCTGATCTTCACCAAGTAGCAATACATCAGCAACTTTCTCCATTTTAAAGACTACATTAATCTGATTTCTGTATATTATTAATATATACAAAAGCTAAATGTGATGGGCAGTACCCTGTCCAGGAACTAAGGTATCAATTGTCCTGTACCTGTTCCTCTGGCCCCTATGTCTCCCCCAACAAACATTCTTTGCTTTGTCTCATTTAACTAAAGTTATTTATTATATTTCTCAACTATGAGAATTAGTAATACTGACAATATTATATATCTCTATACCTATTTACTAACATATTTCAGTGCCTATTGTTAAAGCAAAATGCATGAATTCATCATGCAAAATACTAGGCTCAAAACAGACATCTTAACCTGTGTAATTAACACTTTACCTTGACAAAAGCATCATCTTCCACAGAAGCATCTCCACTCAACTCATCTGCTTCCTGTTTTTTACCTGCGAAAGAAGGAAAATGGGCTAACAACCAATATTTTATTACTTTAAGAGCAAAAAACATTCAGACAAGTTTACCCCGAGGTACCACTCTCCACTCCCAAATCATCTGACAAAGCAAATGCCAACTGCTTATAAACCACCTGGCCATGGCTGTCCCAAACCAAAAAAAAAAAATCTTTATGAACAATGTCATGCTGTTTCGTTTCACTAAAATAAACTGTGCAAATAATTAATCCTACATATGAACCATCATCTTCACTGACTTGACATATGAGATCCATTTTTCTTTACACCAGTCAAATTCTCTATCTTCAATTCTCCCAGAAGTAGCATCACCTTTCAACAGTACTCTACTAACTGTATACATAACCAGACACCTGATAGCTAAATTCAAGACTCATATCCCTCATAAAACCTTCCTAAGTTCTTCCTGTCAACAAGCTTTCTCTAAAATAAAATTCTCACACTTGACACCTCACAATCCATGATCAGCTGATGATATACTGCCTTGTTCTGTCGGGTACCACTTGCTCACCATTTAAAGAAATATCTTAAGTACAGTGACTGCTTTTATGCTTATTTTGTGTTTCTCTAAAGGCCTAAATATTAAGTCATGCTTTAACATGATGACTGATTTAACTGATTTAAGGTAAGTACAAATTACTTCAGACTGAAAACTGTTAACAGCTTCCAGATAGACTACAGGTCTCCCTGACCCAACCCTCAACTTCAAAACTGTGAAAATTGGTGGTTGGAATTTTTTCAAGGTTTTACACACACACACACACACACACACACACACACACACATTTTCCACAGATCCAAGGCTAAAAGTGCCTCACACATACACACACACAAATTTTCCACAGATCCAAGGCTAAAAGTGCCTCACACACACACACACACACACATTTTCCACAGATCCAAGGCTAAAAGTGCCTCACATACACACACGTTTTCCACAGATCCAAGGCTAAAAGTGCCACACACACACACACACACAAATTTTCCACAGATCCAAGGCTAAAAGTTTGTGTTTTCAAGCAAGTCCATAAATATCCACTTAGATAACCCATAATCTATCAGAAATGCTGTTTTAAAAAAAATCACAGCTGTTAAAATTTTACTATTAAGTTTTTAAAAATTTATTTATTTCCAGATGTTAATGGATGTTTTCTCCTGAGGCCAACTAATCAACCTTTCCTTGGCCTAAAACAGGAACTGCCACATACCTATCTCAAGCTTCCATGACCCCAGAGGAGAGAGTTTGGCTGTGAGGTAATTATAAAAAAAAATTAGGTTAACTCCCTTTCCCATGTCTCTTCACCAGCTCCTATCTTCCATCTAATCCCAACTGGAAATCCTTTCCATGAATGAGAGATAAAAAGGGAACAAGATACAGGTTCTTCCAGGTATGTGAAAAGATGAAAAGTAAAGAGTTTTCTTTTATCCACTGAGGTAAAAGAGGTCTTCATATCCCTGAGGGCTTGTGTGAAACAAAAGAGAAACAAAATGTAGAACTTAGTGGCATTTGTATTTTAGAGAAAACACAATTAGAAGTTACTAGAGGGCAATGAGGGAGATGTTCCTTCCTTAAAAAATAAAACAGTATCAGGTGAGAAACAGCTTACTAAACTGTTCTATCACAGATCATAGAAAAAGCAAGAGAGTTCCAGAAAAACATCTACTTCTGCTTCACTGACTATGCTAAAGCCTTTGACTATGTGCATCACAACAAACTGTGGAAAATTCTTAAAGAGATGGGAATACCAGACCACCTTACCTGCCTCCCGAGAAACCTGTATGCAGGTCAAGAAGCAACAGTTAGAACCGGACATGGAACAACAGACTGGTTCCAAACTGGGAAAGGAGTACACCAAGGCTGTATACTGTCACCCTGGTTATTTAACTTACATACAGAGTACATCATGTGAAATGCTGGGCTGGATGAAACACAAGCTGGAATCAAGATTGCAGAGAGAAACATAAATAACCTCAGATATGCAGATGACACCACCCTTATGGCAGAAAGTAAAGAGGAACTAAACAGCCTCTTGATGAAAGTGAAAGAGGAGAGTGAAAAAGTTGGCTTAAAACTCAACATTCAGAAAACTAAGATCATGGCATCCGGTCCCATCACTTCATGGCAAATAGATGGGGAAACAGTGGAAACAGTGACAGACTTTTATTTTCTTGAGCTCCAAAGTCACTGCAGACAGTGACTACAGTCATGAAATTAAAAGATGCTTGCTTTTTGGGAAGCAATGACCAAAGCTATGACCAAACTAGACAGCATATTAAAAAGCAGACATTACTTTGCCGACAAAGGTCTGTATAGTCAAAGCTATGGTTTTTCCAGTAGTCATGTATGGATGTGAGAGTTGGACCATAAAGAAAGCGGAGCGCTGAAGAATTGATGCTTTTGAACTGTGGTGTTGGAGAAGACACTTAAGAGTCCCTTGGACTGCAAGGAAATCAAACCAGTCAATCTTAAAAGAAATCAGTTCTGAATATTCATTGGAAGGAGTGGTGCTGAAGCTGAAACTCCAGTACTTGGCCACCTGATTCGAAGAGCCATCTCATTAGCAAAGACCCTGATGTTGGGAAAGATTGAAGGCAGGAGGAGAAGGGGACGGCAGAAGATGAGATGCCTGGATGGCATCACCAATTCAATGGACACGAGTTTGAGCAACTCTGGGAGTCTGTGATAGACGGGGAAGTCTGGTATGCTGCAGTCCATGGATTTGCAAAGAGTTGGACACGACTGAGGACTGAACTGAACTGAACTGATGCTAGGAAAGATTGAAGGCAGGAGGAGAAGAGGACGACAAAGGACAAGATGGTTGGAAGGCTTCACCGACTCAATGCACATGAGTTTGAGCAAGCTCCAGAAGATGGACAGGAAAGCCTGGCGTGCTGCAGCCTATAGTGTTGCAAAGAGTTGGAAACAAATGAGTGATTGAACAACCACCACCACAATATAAAACCTTAAAGCTTTTAAAAGAAATAAGCTTTTTAAAGCTACAAGATTCCACCACCCACCCCCAACACCCACACCACCAAATAACCTATAGAGCAGAGCTTTTGAGTGATATTCCTTCAGATCATTTGCAAATACTATTTACTATTTATAAATATAAAATGCATTATAATTTGCAAAGCACTTTTAAAAAGTTCAGGTGATTTTTCTCTAGCACCCCACAGTACATAGGGCAAGTAATCACAACTTTACAAAAGAGAAAATGAACCAAGGTTACACAGCCTGCCCAAAGCTCGTAAATGGCATTGTCAGACCTAGAAGCCAAGGCTTCTCATTTCCAGGACTAAAATTCTTTCCACTTCATCTTACTATGACCTACTTAAAGGACATTATTTTAGTAAGAAGTGGTTAACTCAATTTATAGATACCATCTTTGAAATGGAAGCCCTCAGCATGACAAGCTACAAATACTATACACACTCCATGGCGAGTTTCACTTGCCTTAATTTACTTAAAGGAAAACCAAATTACACTACATCAACAAAAACAACAGATGCAGTCACTACCACTGCTTAAGTAGCTTCCACTGTGTAGGCACTATGATACATGCTTCATATATATTAATGCATGTATTTTATCCTCTTAACTAGCCCATTCTACAACATACTGAAAAGTTAATCAGATTACAAAGTTAGTAAGGGCAGGGCTTCAGTTTAACCCCAGGTCCACTCCCACTCCTCAAAACGACACAAGCGTTAGCTACAGTGAGCCATCCTTCTAGCACAAACAGAGGCTCCACAGGCCACATCTGTAAGATTTTAAAATGAGAGAGTCACAGAGATTATGTAACTTGTCCCATGACAAACAGGCAGCAAGCGGCCGAGATACAGAGAAAGGTCCAAATCGCTTCCTTTATTGTTTTTAACAATTGTATCACATGAAAGCACTGGACACAATGTGTCATCAGCTTATAAAAATAAAAACTAAAAGGACAAGATTTTTCAAACATAACATTAATGAAACTAGTAATAACCTGACAGACACACAATAAACTGACATTTTACACACTAATTTTTGACTGCTCTCATAACCTGTATTTATTTACACATGCTCAATTAGAAACTATATTGTAATTTAAAGTATCACCCCTCCCCCATACAAAGATAATTCACCTCTCAGACAGCTATGATGTTCATCATCCAGCCTAAAACGTAGTACAATGCTGTGTAATGAGCATTACATAGATCTTGAATGATAATGGTGTAGTTTCTAAGCTGGACGCTAGCAGTAAACAAAGTTCAGACTTTTATTTAGCCCTCACTGTGACATGCCAATCAAATCAGCATCATGTACAATCCCATACTGTCAGTAAGGACTGTAAACTTGGAGTTGAAAGATACTACAAAGAACATCTAGAGATTCCTAACTTTTATGATGTCACAGATAAGAAATAACTTAAAAATCAAATCCCACTTAATTCAGCAAGCACCACCAGCTTAGGCACATTTTTGTACAGTCGGCAACCATTTATACTTAATCTCCCATGTAAGCCTGTGCTATGACATGTCCTATAACAAAATAATAAATGAATCTTTTGTCCTTCAAGAAATCTGGCATGTACCATAGAAATATGAATTGGTCCAAAGGAAAGCAGCACCACCAGGATGAGGAAGCTAACTGAAAGTGCAATGTAGACAGAAGCCTAGCTAATGCTTTGAGGAACAAAACTAAAAAATAAATTGAGCATAAAGATAGTCTGAATAGCAAAATAAAAAATGGAAGCAAAATTACTTATCACATCTCAAACTATCATAGTAGTAACATACAGCTATCTTGAAATTACATAAAATACACTGCAATGTTCTTTGCACAATCAGAGTCAAAAGTAAAAATACACCAAAGGAAAAAGATGCTAAAACACCTCCTTATTTATGCATCGTAAGTTTGTATAGGTCCACAAACCCTTAATGAAACCACTGGGGCCAGACACGTTTTAGAACTGTCCGGTTTTAAAAGAGTACAATAGTGTATATACCAATTGTTAATTTAAACTTCCCAATGGCTTCTGGAACACTCTTAATTAATCACGGAAATAAGATTATAAATAGCTTCACTTTTGCCAAACTTAAGAAAAAACTTTATTTTCAGAACACTTGTGTTTCAGAATTAAGAATATAGATTTCAAGATGAAAATTTGGTTTTCTCCTTCAAAGGCAAACTAATTCTTAAAAGGGTTGGTAATTTTCCTTTTCAAGTTCAGAAATACCTCCAAAAACAAAAACAAAACAAAAAAATCTACTTAGGAAGTAGAGTTTAAAGTAATTTGCCAAAAAACTTTGTGGCTGAGTAACTTTTCCACTAAACATTTACGGAAGTTATGAAATGCAGAAAAGGTTCAGTCACAAAATTTCTGTTAGAGAAGAGGGAATAAGACTCAGAGACCAGGCCAAACAGAACAATGTTAATGTTTCCAGCAACAACCTCTCCCCAACTGCACAAAATCTTAAAATAATCATGTACTATTGTCTTGTGTTAACTGTTTGCATATGCGTTTTAGCCTCTCTTCTATTAAAGAAATCAGATTTCTGACTTGCACATTGTCTTAAACATAGCAGTCATCCTATAGGTCATTTTATTATTTTTTTAAAAATCTACCATAAAGATAAATTCATATTCATATAATAAAGTAAATCTGAAAAATACCAAACATATATTTTAAAAACCTCTTAACTTTATCATCTAAAGACAACCAAACTGAACATCCACACACACCTGTGAACATTTGCACAAGAAGGCAGCAAAAATGCAACTGAGTTCTTAATGGATTACTTTTCAATGCTATCAATTAAAAGAAAGTAGTACTGCTTAACTCGCAGCATTTTTGTGCAAGTCAAGTAAAGCAATATGAAAGTTTTCTGAAAACTGTATAGAGAATTAATCACATATATAGAAAACTGTATAGAGAATTAATCACATATATATTTAAATAGAGAACTAATTGTGTAAGGTATAGAGAACAAACCAACAGGCAGAAAGGGATGAATGAAAATGATGCTAAGTTTCAAGCTACAGGCTAGAGCACCCAGTGGTTCTTAACTCTAGCTGCTTGAGAATCACCTGGGGAACTTTTAGAAAACACTGATTCCTGGGCCCCCCAAAGAATAAACAAAACCAACCCTCTAGGGGGCAGGAGCCTGGTATCTGTATTTTTTAAAACTTAAATGACTCTAGTGTAGGTCGGATTGAGTGTAACCAAAGAAGTTGGAATAAGAAGAATATGAAGAAGGTTAATGTTTTCAGATTCTCCATACTAGAGAAAATTTAAATTCTGCCTACCTTCCACAAAACACCTAGAGTAGGAATAAACTTGTATTAGTTCTCAAAAAGGTAAAAAATAAAAACAAACAAACAAAAATCCTTAAACCTCTTACAAGTACATGCACATATACATATACAACTTAGATCAATAAAATGTAACTTCTGATAAAGTTGGAGTGGTGGAATTATGGGCAATTTTCACATATTTGTACTTTTCTGGATTATCTAGTTTTTAAAATGAAAACATTTCACTTTTATGATCTGGAAAACAATTCTGTAAAGCCACCATACAAACTATTCCAGGATACCAGAACTAGAGGCTAACTGGGACGGTGAAGTTTATGGTGTGAACGGTGAACTCCTGGAATTGCACCACACTGAGGCCCTTTTACTGTAACATGTGAGATCTTAGAGCTGATTAAATAAATCAGTAGATTTCAGCCTTAAACCCTAAGCTACTATTCAACCTCTTCATTAAAGTCATTTCTGATGCCACCAACTAGTAATAATGATTGCTTTTTCCTCTAATTCCTAGACAATTCACACTTCATTTTACATGAATTCATGAAAGAGAAAGTCAGAATCTTCTGCCCTTGATTCAAAATGCCTGGAAGGTGATTGACATAGGAGAAAGACATTTTCTTTAAGTACTAGAAAATTTCACCTATCTCTCCATCAAGATTCTTGACACACACCATATTTGACACAACAAAAGTAAAAAAGTACTTTGATAATAAACATAATCCATCATATACAACTGCATAAGTCAAATGCTGGTTTTAAAAACAGAGGTAAAACTGCCTGATTTTGTGAAATGAAAATGACAAACACAACTTTTGAGGTCAGACAATATTCTAGCAAAAGTTATGAGGCTTTCCAACACAGCAACAACTTGGTGAGGGAGAAAAGAAAAGGCAGGTGCCCATGATTCGTGTTCTAGAAGTAAGTGTATTTCACATATCAGTGTTTAAGAAGCCACTAGTGTTGTTGAGAAAGGCACCTTAAAAAGAAAAATCATATGGAGGATAGTAAAGACTATTTATTAATCTCTGATACAGTGCTTCCTACAACGAAATATGCAGTTAAAGTAAGCATCAAAAGAAATATTTTTCAAAGCAGTTGTTAAGAAAGTCATCATATGACCCTTGGTATTCATTCAACAAATATTTTCTGAGCACCTCTTATGTGCAAAGCAAGCTGCTAAGCATTACAGAGACTAATGTAAATAAAAGACTATGTCCTTATACCCTCACATAGCTTCTAGCCCAGTAGGTACCCAAAAAAGATCTGACACTTTTGGCCTCAGAATGCTTCTCAATGCCACAGTTCTGATTAAAATTTCCTTAACATCCAAACATACTACAGTTAAAAAAAGTTACAGTTTACTATGATACTATATTAAATCCATTTTATGTGGTTAATTACTATATTCTTATTTGGCATACAAATTTTAGAAAGCTTAACAGAGTAAATACATAATTAACTATACTGATTGTCTACACTGAGTATGGTACTTTCCACACATAATCAGGCATTATGTCTGGATAAATGTGTAACCCAAAAATATACTTGTTTCTATAGTAGGAACAAATCAGATTTTTAAAAACCTGAAGTATTGTGAGTTTCAATACAGTTAAGTACTATACTACTGTATGTAGTACAGTACAGTTAAGTGCACTACATACACTTCCGAATACTGCGCTGATTAACTACTTTAAGTAACTTTTGCCAAAGTTTAGGTGACTCTAAAGGTTGAAAATCCAAAAGAATGATATGCTATTTACAAGTGAACCAAAAGAAAGTTTACATCTATAATCTCTAAAAGGCTAATGAGGAGTTAGTTCTACCTGTTTAACCGCTTTCTAACACACACCCAAATAATGACCATAAATCTCACTGGTGAAGCTTTCTTCTACATAGCAAGGAGAATGAGAAAAGGTTCAGAAGTGAGAACCAATCTAAGCTACAAATTTCACCATACCAACTACAAGCAGATAGATTTTTACAAATATGTCAGTCATAAATATTTGGACTCACTAAAACATTATCAACATTTGTTATAAGTTCGTGAGTTTATGCTTCTAATAACAGTATTTTTAAAATATTCCACAAAATACGGAAGAATGCAGATTCCTTTTCCTTTAATCTGTCAAAACACAGTCATTTTAACACTGTGAAAATTTAAAAAATTTTCTTAAGAAACAGGGACTCTGCACTTGTAAGAGAACAAGCTTAATATTTCACCTAAGAAATGTTAAGACCCAAGAAGCTTCTCTCGCCTTATCATTCAACACCATTTAACTTTTACTTGCTACATTAAGCCACATCATCATAAGAATTATTTATTTTGTCTAACAAGCTATTAAATGTTTTATCTTGCTCTTGTCTACATGACTGCCTCTAAGTAAACCCTTTCTTTATTCTTTTCCTATTTTAGTATGCTCAGCTGAAGAAATCTATACTAACTGAGGAACTATGAGCTTTCCTGTTCCTTTCTTATATATCTATTTTAGCTCAACAGAAAGAATTTTTCTTCTGGCTCCTGGTTACATATAATTATTAAATTTCAGAATTAAGAGACACTTACAGATAGTCTAGTAAATTTTCCACTTTTATAAAAAAGAAGTAGACCCACTGAAAGAATAGTAGTATGATCAAGATAAAATTATTTTCAAGACAGATACTAAGTGAAATAAGATGTGGCAAACAGAACCTTATTTTAGAATAATATTTCATTTTAAAAATCTGTTAATTACTGATATATTTAAAGTTTTCCTATTCAAATTTGATGCCTAAAAGTTATTTCTAAACTTAAAATTTAAAAGAATCTTATTTATAAGCATCTTAACTGTAAATTAATTCAAACCAAGTTCTTAGTTGGGGGTTTACATTATATTCTTTGTAATTCATAGGATTTTGAGAACAATGATAAATGGAACTCAAGGAGACAAGAGCTATTTATCACACATGTCTCAGAATGAGTCTGATGAAGTACTCAGTTGTAGTCTGCTACAGACAAATAATATTGCAACTCCTAACTAAATACCACAAGATACCTTAACATCAGGATTATGGAAAAATTAAATTTCAAGTATCCTTATAATCTATACAAGAGGGAAAAATTAACATAGACACATACACATATATACATATGTACATATGTATACTGAAAAACTTCCTAAAATGGTATATTGCTGAATTTATTTCTAACAGTAAGATGAAGTTCTTAATGACTGAAAAAGAAAGGGATACACACAGAAATTAAAAGTAGGTGAAAATAAATGAGATTTACTTTACACGTACATGCTAAGTCATTAATCAACTTGAATAACTTGGGACCATAGTGAACATATAACATCTATCAAACTACCACAATGTGCTAAATAATTTACATGAATTAAAATCTTTATAAGAAATCACTATAACAAACAGGGTTAATTAATACCTGATGTACTTATTCCTGAATTTTCTTATGCTTCCTCATTTTGAAATTGCCTCTGGGTTTGTCAGCAGAGGCTTCTCAATAAGCTTCTCTAACCACTGGGAAATTTATCTCTCAAAGTGATACAATGAGCAAGAATTAATTGAAAGCCACATATCTTCAAGGTAACTTTGTAACTCCTTTAAACTCCTTTTCCACTAGTCATCCCCATCCTATCCTGGAAATGCTTCTTAGCCCTTTTTAATTTCCTTTGGCACAAATAGAAGACTCTTGCAAAGGTAGGAAAACTCACAGAGAAAGCTACCATCAAGATGTCCCTGGTCCTGATACTCATACAGATTGCTTAAGCTCAAACTTGACTATTCCCTTCTTTTCAAAGTTATTCCATTCAACCATTTTACTGTAGTTGCAATCAATCTGGTCTACAGCAGAGAGTAGCAAATCGATCACTTGAAGCAGTAAAGAGTGTTAGGTTTTTAAAATGCTGTAGCTGCATGGAAATTGTAGGTAGGTACCAGGATTCAGATACCCACATGATGCCCACCCTCTTACACTGTCCTTATGGGACAAAGGGGAGAAATCCGTAGTTATTCCAATAAGGATTTCACCAACTAGAAACTTCTAAACATATCTAAGCCCCACTTACAGTGTTAAAATGTTAATTTAAAACCAACTTTACCTATTCACTAAATCACCATATCCCAGAAATATGAGTATATATATGGCCTAGTTTAAAAGTTAGAAAATTGAAATCTTTAATATATCCCTGTAAGTTAAAACTTTTTTTTTTAAGCTAATTAGTCATGGATTTTGGATTCTTTTTCCCCTGCCTTGTTAGTATGACTGGTGAGGTCTTTTTGAGTTCTACTGAAAATTAGAACGTATAATGGCCTAAATGCAAATTAAGTTCACCAAGACAAACAAAATAGTAAACACAAAGGTTATAAAATTTTAATATACTAGAGAAAACAGCAAGGAGCCAAGGTGAAAGATTTGGTAGGAATTCCATCAATACTCTGCCAATTGTGGGGCAAGGTAGATATGTTTTAAACCATCATTTTATTCTTCAGGTCTTCACACTATGAAGGAAGAAACATTATGAAACTTGACTTTGTAATTTATTCGGAAGCAATAAAAAACTGGTCTCACTTTCAGGACAACTTCAGCCAAATCTTAAGGGCTACTAGTCACCCAAAGCCTGGCAACAGTACTTTTCTTCCTTGACCCAACAAGGCAGAGTGCCAGAGGGAAATAGCAAAGAGTAGCACTATATAAACAGGGCAAGTGGCATAAGAGCAGAGGCAAGTTATATAACCAAAATATATTTTAAAATATGTTTATAACTCGTAACAACCTTTGCCTTTGGTTGGTTTCTTGTTTGGAGTATCAGTTGAAACAGTTAATTCAATATTATCTGGATCGCCTCCTTCCTCTTCAATAGCCTACATTAGAAAGAGAAGTTAATATGCTACACAGTCTATCTAAACTTATTTTATAAAAACGAAATGAAAAAAAAAAAAAAAACAAACCTCAAGCCTCAAGACATTAGGATTGCCAGTAATTTCATAAACCAACTTCACAAACGAGCAATTAAACTACACAAGTGAGAGAAACTTTCAGGAGGAAATATCATTAGGTAGAAAAATCACATGGAGCTTTACACTTTACCTAGTCGAGAAAATTAACTATCACATATTATCATACTGAACAAAACTCTAAATATTCTCAATTGCAGAAAAGTTGCTAGCTACTAAAGAGCTAAAAGAAGCTTCCCTAATGTCTATTATGCAAACTTGGTTCTCCTCTACTATAATTCCAACGCTCACTCAAACCAGAAAGATAATCAGGGAAGAAAAAGCAAATCATTGTGCTAATGCAAAAACTGAAAACCCAGCGGACAAACCTTTCTCTTGCCCACCCATCAAATCCCACTACCAATCCCCCGCTAGTATGGGGAGAAAACGGTTGGGCACAATTAAACGGTAACTTTGCAGAAGTCACCAAAGTAACCAGTCCCTACGAGGCCAAGAAATGCACGCGCTCACCATCGCTAAAGACTGGGGACCGAGCGCCTCCCGGGTCTCCACGACCGCCCTTGGGAGGCCGCGCCGGCCGGCCGCAGCCCTCGGCAGCCTGGCGGGGACGTCCCGGGGGAGGCAGGGGCGCGCTCGGCTACGGCGGCCAGTCCCGGGCGGCTCGCGGGCCCCTGGCAGGCCCGGCCCGGCGCGCGGGGGCGGGGGTGCTGCGTGAGGGTCCTCACTCTCCCCGCGCGCGCGCGGGCGACGCCCGGGACCTCCCCACCGCACCGCACCGTGGGCCCCTGAGGCTGAGAACGGCCAGAGTCTGCGGCGGTAGTGGGGGCTCCGAGGCGCGGCCTAAGGTCGCCTTCCCGGACCTCGCCGGGCCTCACCTGCTTGAGTCGGGAAACGAGTACGGTCTTGACTCCGGTGATATCCAGGTTCCGCCGTTTCAGCTCGGACTTGAGATCGATGACCCGCAGATCGGTGATCTTTTTACCTTCTGCCTGACCTGAGGCGGCCGAGGCTGCCACAGCACCGGTAGCGGCAGCCATTTTAGAAGAGCGGCGCGCTGCCAAGGCAGCGAGTGAGCTGCAGGGCGGCGGCAGCGGCTCCAACTTCGACCCAGGCCTCGCCGGCCGCCGGCGCCGCGCAGCGCTGCGCACAATGAGCCGCAGGCCCCGCCCCCTGTTCGCCACCCCGGCGCAACCTGCAGCCGCCACCAGCACCCGGATGACAGGCGCGCGTGCGCACTAGCGGGGTGGGCAGGGAAAGGCGCGCGGTGCGCGCCGCGGAGCGGATCGCGGCCACCTGGGCGGTGCGACCCCTTGCTAGGACTGGGAGATCCAGCGCGTTCAACCGCACCAACGTCTGCCGTGCCGCCGTTCCTCCGCCGCTTCGTTACACATTTTCTGGCAACGTCTCGAGTCTTGAGCAATAGCAGTGCGCCAGGCACTCTCGTCATAGATAGTTCGCGCGTTACTCCACCCGAACCAAGGGGCGTGTGCTTGCCCTAAACCTTTTCCAGGGAAATACTTTACCGGTTCTGCTGAATAATCGGAAAAAATGTAACCACCGTGAGCAAAAGAACTAGGTTCCCAGAGTTCCGTTCAAAGGCAGGAAAGAAACTCTAGGGCGGTTAATATAAAGAATATATAGGGCTGGCCTGTGTGACAAGTCCCACTAGACGTCTCATGGGAAAATATGCCCTTTTTTTTTTTTTTGCCAGGGAGGTTTAGTTTATTCTAGGGCTGCCCACCTCACTGAAAACACAAAACAAAACAGGACACCTTCCCATCTGCACTGGCCTGTTTGTTGTCATCCCCAGAGGTCCTGACGGCTCAACACAAAATTGATTACTGAAAAAGGAATTTGGTTTGTAAGTACCTGTTACCATTCTCGTATACCGTGTTCACTGTTTTCTCCCCGTCATAATTTGGGCTTCCAGGAACAATGAACATCTTCTTATGAGGGACTACGCTGTACAAGTAACTTTAGCCAATATGATTAATCATCAAATCAAAAGCACTTATGGATTGAAACTATAAACTCCATAAACAGAATATGATGCTTAGTTCTTAATTCTTGGCATTTCCTGGTTTTAAAAATTCAAATTGATGAAGTCTGGGTCGCTTTAGATTGCCTTTTCTCATTAGCTGATTAGAGCAAAAAGAGAAAAACTGGACATTATACAGTAATACCTGTCAGGCAAGTATTTATGGTTTATATGACTTGCAATAACCCCTTAATCTTTCTGAACCATGTCAGGAAAATCTCTAAGGCTTAGAGATTAAATGGTTTGTCCATTTTCACATAGCTGGTATGTGGCCAAACGTGCTGAAATCCAGTCTCCTGATTCAAAAATCCACCTCTGTCTCTATTACAAGTTGATTCACAGTCATAGAATATTAGTATTCAAAGGATCTTTAGGAATCTTTTGGCTCAATCCTCTCTCTTTCTCTCTTTTTAATAGATGAAGTTTTTTGGAGTTTAACATAAGGACCCACAATTAATTACTGACGGAATTGGCTCTAAACCTCAGTTCTCATGCCAGTGTCTTTTCCACTCACCACACTGCTCTCACCTTCTGTGGACACTTGTAAAGGGGGGTTATATTTGTGGTTGTTCAGTCGCTCAGTTGTGTTCCACTCCGGGACCCCATGGACTATAGCACACCCAGGCTTCGCTGTCCTTCTCTTGTCTCCTGGAGTTTGCTCGAGCTCATGTGAGTTGATGACGCCGTCCAACCATCTCATTCTCTGGCACCCTCTTCTCATGTCCTCAGTCTTTCCCAGCATCAAGGTCTTTTCCAATAAGTCTGTTCTTGGCATCCGGTGGCCAAAGTATTGGAGCTTCAGCTTCAGCATCCATCCTTCCAATGACTATTGCGGGTTGATTTCCTTTAGGATTGACTGGTTTGATCTCCTAGCAGTCCAAGGGACTCTCAAGAGTCTTCTCCAACGTCACGGTTCAAAAGCATCAATTCTTTGGTGCTCAGCTTTCTTTATAGTCTAACTGTCACATCCATACATGACTACTGGAAAAACCATAGCTTTGACTAGACAAACTTTTGTCTGCAAACTGATATTTCTGGTTTTTAATATACTCTCTAGGCTATTTTTAGCCCAAAGATCATGTTATCTGTTGAATAAATGAGTTTTTGTCTTTTAAAAAATCTGACGGTGGAGTTATCTTAAAATGGAGACCTGTACTTTCTGATCTGAATCACTGGAGGACACATCACTTGCCAAATTGTCAAGAATGTTTAACTTCATCATGAGAAAGCAATCAGACAATCTGGCTGTAGAACATTGCATAAAATAACTGTTCTGGATTCTTAAACAAAGCAGTGCAGTTGTCTGTTGGTATCAGTGGGGGATTGGCTCCAGGAACTCCTCAGATACTCAAATCTGCAGATGTTCAAATCCTTTATATAAAATGGTGTCATGTTGGGCTTAGTCACGTCTGACTCTTTGTGACCCCATGGACTGTAGCCTGCCAGGGTCCTCTGTCCATGGGGATTCTCCAGGCAAGAATACTGGAGTGGGTTGCCATTCACTTCTCCAGAGGATCTTCCCAACCCAGGGATCGAACCCAGGTCTCCCACATTGCAAGCAGAGTCTTTACTATCTGAGCCACGAGGGAAGCCCAAGCATACTGGAGTGGGTAGCCTATCCCTTCACCGGAGGATCTTCCCAACCCAGGAATTGAACCCATGTTGCCTGCATCTGAAGCGGATTCTTTACCATTTGAGTTGTATTTGCATATTTGCGCTTTCTAGGTGACTCGGTAAAAAAATCTGCCTGCCAATACAGGCAGACGGAGCCACAGGAGACATCAGTTCGATCCCTAGGTAGAGAAAATCCCCTCAAGCAGGGAATGGCTATCCACCCCAGTATTCTTGACTGGGAAATCCCATGGAAAGAGGAGCCTGGCAGGTTACAGTCCATGGGGCCACAAAGAGTTGGATTCAACTTAACACACACACATTTGCATATAACCTGTGCACATCCTCCTGCATATCTTACATCATCTCTAGATTACTTATAATATCTACTACATGCAAATGATGTATACATAATTTTAATTACAATGTGAATGCTGTATAAAGAGTTATCAGTGCATGTAAAATTCAGGTTTTGCATTTCAGAAATTTCTGGAATTTGGGGGGGAATATTTTTGATCCAGCATTGGTTGAATCCATGGCTATGGAGGTCCTGACTGTATCATGAAAGTAAAAATAGTAGGGCACTTCTTGAATAAAGATGGCTAAAGAAATATGGTAACTAAATTTTGTCTATCACTGTTGTTTGGATCCTGGATCAAAGACTGAAAAAGCTGCTAAATGCACAACTGGAAAGTTTGGTTTTGTGTTAGATTGTGTTATGGTATCAATGTTAAATATCTGGAGTGTTATATCATGGTTATTTTTTAGAATGTCCAAGTTCTAAAAAAAAAAAAAAAAAGAATGTCCAAGTTCTTAGGAGCTACTTACTAAAGTTCTTAGAAGTGTAGTTCTGTCTGCAATTTATTTTCAAATGGAAAAGGAGAAGGAGTGCAGTGTGAGAGAGAAAAAGAGAGAGAACATACAAATAAGTTATAATAACTGTGGCAAGATGTTAATAATTGGGGAGATGAATGTGACAAAATTAGGCAAAATTAACAATTAGGAAATTTAGATGCAGGGTATAAGGTTGTTCACTGTGTACTGTTTATATTTTTTTTTACAAGCTTGAAGTAATTCAAATTAAGTTGGGGGAAACCCATGTTGTTGTTATTCAGTCGCTAAGTCACGTCCAACTCTTTGTGACTCCATGGACTGCATGCAGCACACCAGGCCACTCTCTCCAGGAGTTTGCTCAGATTCATGTCCCGTTGATTTAGTGATGCTAACTAACCATCTCATCCTCTGTTGCCCCCTTCTCCTCTTTCCCTCACTCTTTCCCAGCATCAGGGTCCTTTTCAATTAGTTCACTCTTCACATCAGGTGGCCACAGTCTTGGAGCTTCAGCTTCAGCATCACTCCTTCCAATGATTATTCAGGGTTAATTTCCTTTAGGATTGACTGGTTTGATCTCCTTGCTGTCCAAGGGACTCTCAAGAGTCTTCTCCAGGACCACAATTCTAAAGCATCCATTCTTTGGCACTCAGCCTTTTAAGGCATAATCTTTTATTGATTATGTCTTTTTAAAGACATAATCTATTGTGAAAACACATGTTAAATTGCAAATGTAGCTAGGGGGATGAAAGAGAAATATACAGTGCTCTGAGAGCCGATGATAGAATGATCCTTATATTATGCAAGAGGAACCTGAGATTCAAATATGTTAATAAGGGACTTCTCTGTTGGTCCAATAGTTAAAACTCCAGCTTCCAATGCAGCAGGCCTGGGTTTGTTCCCTGGTCAGGGATCTAAGATCCCACCTGCTGTGCAGTCGAAAAAAAATTTTTAAAAAAAGTTTTTAATTAAAACAAAAATGTCAATAAGTAGTCTAAAACATAGAGTTAGTAAATAGAAAATCTAGGATGATTCCAAACCTATTGCAATTTTTTCTGTAACATCTTGTTTTCCATCCAAGTTTATCTGCATTCCCTGAAAAGAGTTTTTTCCTTCCTCCTAATGCTTAGCCCCAATTTATACTGTTCACTCTTTTTTATTTTTGAGACATCTTACTCTCTGTTTACCATCTTCCTGCCCATAGTCAATTGTTCCTTACTCCTACTTTCAGGTAGGCCTTAGTGGTGGTGGTTTAGTTGCTAAGTCATGCCCAAGTCTTCTTGACATCATGGACTGTCTCCTACCAGGCTCCTCTTGAGATGTCCCAGGCCAAGAATACTGGAGTTGGGTTGCCATTTCCTTCTCCAAGGCATCTCCCAACCCAGGGATTGAACCTGGGTCTCCTGCATTGCAGGCAGATTCTTCACTAACTGAGACACCAGGAAAGCCCTCAGGTGGGCCTTAAAATCTTTTATATCATGAAATGTCCTTGCTTGACCTCCATATTTACTGCTGGCAATTGTTGTATCATTGTATCCTTCTCCTAATTCAGGTAGTGACAGAGGAGGTAAATCAGATAAGTGCCCCCTCTGAAAATAACAAAAATGCTTGTTACATACAAATACATAGTTTCAGTTCAGTTCAGTTGCTCAGTCCTATCTGACTTTTTACAACGCCATGAATTGCAGCACACCAGGCCTCCCTGTCCATCACCAACTCCTGGAGTTTACTCAAACTCATGTCCATCGAGTCAGTGATGCCATCCAGCCATCTCAACCTCTGTCATCCTCTTCTCCACCTGCCTCCAACCCCTCCCAGCATCAGGGTCTTTTCCAATGAGTCAACTCTTCACATGAGGTGCCCACAGTACTGGAGTTTCAGCTTCAGCATCAGTCCTTCCAATGAACACCCAGGACTGATCTCTTTTAGGATGGACTGGTTGTATCTCCTTGCAGTCCAAGGGACTCTCAAGAGTCTTCTCCAACACCACAGTTCAAAAGCATCAATTCTTCGCACTCAGCTTTCTTTACAGTCCAACTCTCACATCCATACATGACCACTGGAAAAACCATAGCCTTGACTAGACATACCTTTGTTGGCAAAGTAATGTCTCTGCTTTTTAATATGCTGTCTAGGTTGGTCATAACTTTCCTTCCAAGGAGTAAGCGTCTTTTATCGCTGCAATCACCATCTGCAGTGATTTTGGAGCCCCCAAAAATAAAGTCTGACACTGTTTCCACTGTTTCCCCATCTATTTCCCATGAAGTGATGGGACCAGATGCCATGATCTTAGTTTTCTGAATGTTGAGCTTTAAGCCAACTTTTTCACTCTCCTCTTTCACTTTTATCAAGAGGCTCTTTAGTTCTTCTTCACTTTCTGCCATAAGGGTGGTGTCATCTGCATATCTGAGTTATTGATATTTCTCCCGGCAATCTTGATTCCAGCTTGTGCTTCTTCCCAGCCCAGCGTTTCTCATGATGTATTCTGCATATAAGTTAAATAAGCAGGGTGACAATATACAGCCTTGACGTACTCCTTTTCCTATTTGGAAACAGTCTGTTGTTCCATGTCCAGTTCTAACTGTTGCTTCCTGACCTGCATATAGGTTTCTCAAGAGGCAGGTCAGGTGATTTGGTATTCCCATCTCTTTCCGAATTTGGGTTAAACAAATACAAATAGTTCAAACAAAAACAAATGTTTGTATTTGTTACAAACAAACACATAGTTCAAATCTTCTATGTCCTTACTGATTTTCTGTCTGCCTGTTATATTAATTACTGTGAGAGGTGGATTAAAATTTTCCCAAGAATGTGGATTTGTTGATTGTAGAGCTGTCAAAGATTACTTTATATATTTTAAAGCTTTGTTTTTGGTGCATACAAAAGTACAGTTGTTAAATCTCAATCATTATTAAGTAAGCCTTTTATCTTTAGTGGATTTTTTTCCCCTTTAATACTGTACTAGGTGTCTCTTGGCTAGTGTTTACAAAGTTTTGCCTTCAGTCTTTATTGTGTGTTTCTTAAATGTGCTTTTCTAACTAACATACAGTTGGCTTTGTTTATTTAATCTAGGCTGACAATCATTTCTTTTACCTAAAGAATTTAATACAGTAATAGTTAATGTAATCACTCTTAAATTTGGATGTATGTCAGGGTTCTCCAGAGAAACAGAACCATTATCCAGTGTGTGTGTGTGTGTGTGTGTGTGTGTATGCACACTTGGCTTATACAATTATGGAGGCTGAGAAGTCTCAAGATCTGGTATCGGCAATCTGGACATATGTCTTCATATATGTTTTTTAGAAATATATCCTACTTGGTCTTTGTTGAACTTCCTAGATCTATAGATCAAGAAGACATCTTGACTTTACACCCAGGAAAGCCAATGACATAATTAAAAGCCTGAGAACCAGTGGAGCCAGCGGTATAAATCCAAGTTCACATGCAGAAGACTGATATCCCAACTCAAAACAGGCAGGCTTGATCTGAGGGTTAGTGCTCAGATCTGTCTCTCCTCAAAGATGCTATTAGAAGAATATTATTATGACCTTAGATTAAGAAAAAAAAATATTTATAATGACACAAAAAGACTAGCTACAAAAGAAAAGATTGATATATTTGACTACACTAAAATTAAGAATTTTGCTCGTCAGAAGATACTATTGAGAGAGTCAGAATTGGTACAGGGTTCCCACATACCCTTCGTCCAGTTTCTCCAAATGGTTGCATCGTATGCAACTGTAACACAGTATCAGAATCAGGAAATTTATATTGTTATGATGCATGTGTATAATTCTTGGCATTTTGTCACACACAGGTTCATGCAACCACCGCTACAATCAAGATACAGAACTGTTCCATCACTACAAACATCTCCCTTGTGCTACTACTTTAGTAGCACAGCTACTCCTCTCCCCCACCCCCATCAACCTTAATCCCTGGCAGCCACTTATCTATTCTTCCTTTTTATAATTTATTTGAAGAATGTTACAGAAATGGGATCACTGAAATGATCTTTTTTTTTCACTCAGCGTAAGTCCCTTGAGATTAAAGGTGTTACATGTACTAATAATTTTTATTTTTATTTATATTGTTTAGTATTCCATAGCATGGAGGTACCAGAGTTTGTTACTAACTCACTTATTGAAAAAAAAGACTTTGGTTAATTTTGGCCTTTCACTATCACGAATTAGCTGCATTTTACACTTGTGTAAAAATTTGCGTGTGGGCTCAAGTCATTTCCCTCAGACAAAGGTGTAGGCATGTGAATGCTGTGTCAAAAACAAACAGTTAATATCTCTAATTTGAAAGAACTTCCAAAAGTAGAGAAGAAAAAGTTATGTGGTATGTATGTTTCAATTTTTAATAAACTGCCACACTTTTATAGTGTGGCTATACCATTTTGTAGTCCTGTTAGCAATTTCTGAGACATCCAAGTAGTATTCATAAAAGTCCTCTTTTAGATATATGACTTTCAAATATTTTCTCTTATTCACTAGCTTGTACCATATTTTTTCCCCAAAGAACAGGACTTTTAAGCTTTGAGGACCAGTCTATCATTCCTTTCATGATTAATGCTTTTTACATCATGTCTAAAAATAGTTGTGTACCCAAGGACGCCAAGATTTTTATCTGATGTTTTCTTCTGAAGGTACTATAGTTTTCATTTTTAAGCTTCTGATCCATTTTAAGTTAATTTTTGTATATGGTGTGAAATAACAGTAAAAAATCATTTTATTACATGAATGGCCCCATTGAATGACCTTGGCACATTGTGGAAAACCCACTGAACATATATGTTTTGAACTATTGCTGTACTCTCTGGGTGTTCCATTGAGCTATGTGTCTATCCTTAAAAGAATGCCACATTGTCTTGATTATTGTAACCTTATCATAATAAGATCCTTTACACCAAATTAATCCATAGAGTCAACCCAGTTTCAACTAAAATCCCATGCTTTTTGGATAGAAATTGGAACACTGATTCTCAAATTTATATGGAAATGCAAAGGACCTTGAATAGTAAAACAGTTTTTCAAAGGGAACAAATCTGGGTACTCACATTACCTAATTCCAAGGCTTATTACAATAATTTTTTAAGGAGTTAGGGAAGGATTTCACTGTGGTGTAGATCTCCTCAGCTTCTTTCTATTCATGAAATTCACCATGATAATCATTACAGGTATGTTATTAAGAAAGCTGTTTACCATCACACAGTGTTCCTTTAATATTATCTTTTAATGATAATATTTGTTTCTAGTCTCAACATAAGGAAGATTCCTGACTCTTCTGAGATATATTACCTTGTTGATCCTTGTGAATCTTGTAGCTGATTGCATTTCCCTATTGCCTTTGACTGAAAGGAATCTAAGCTAGATTTGTGGCTCTTGTCTAGAATTTGTCCAATATTCTATGGTATGTATTTCTGTATCACAACTATCTCTGGGCAAATTTTCCTATCCTCATTTATTTCTCATTGGTTTTCTACAGTCTTATTCTATTTAGGTTTCTATGCTGATATTACATGTGTTCATGTAAACTCTTGCAAATACTGTAAGAGAATAGGACTGGGAATGTTTAAACATGTAAGTAAATGTAATAAAATATGGTTCATTTAAAGTGGCACTGATGGCTTCCCTGGTGGCTCAGTGATAATGAATCTGTCTGCCAGTGCAGGAGACACAGATTCAATCCCTGACCTGGGAAGATCCCCCATGTCACGGAGCAACTAAGCCCCGTGCTCAAACTATTGAGCACTCTGCCCTGGAGCCCACACGCCGCAACTGCTGAGTCCATGTGCTGCTGCTACTGAAGCCTGTGAGCCCTAGAGCCCGTGTGCCACAACAGGACAGACACAGTGAGACTCCTGGACGCCAAAACTGGAGAGGAGCCCCTGCTCACACTATTTAGAGAAAGTCCGTGCAGCAACGACGACCCAGGACAGCCAAAAATAAAATAATTATTAAAAAAAAATAAACTGGCACTTATGGCAAGGAATTACTGTGTATTTCACATTGAAAATTCAGTTTCAAAATTTTAGATTGCATCATTGTCTCATTGTTAAGACAGGTTTTGTTGCATAAACCAAAGGTGAAGCAGTGGAGAATATTTTTAATGTGAATCATCTTGTCTTTGTGTACTGTTTAACACTTAATATTGACTATGGTCAAGTAATTTAAACTTTCTTAACCATAATTATCTCATTTATAATGTGAATGAAGTTGACTTTACTTAATGATCAGTTTGAGGAGGTGGTACCTCTTAGGTGAAAAAACAAAATAGATTATTGCTACTAACTCAATTGTTCTGGAATGTTGGAAAGCTATCTGATCTCTGTAGGGTTTACTTTACTCTGGTGGAAAATAAGATGACTGAACTAGATGATCCTTACGATCCTTTACAACTCTTTTTTTTTTCAGTTTATTTTTGACTGTGCTGAGTCTTCGTTGCTGCTCCGGCTTTTTCTAGTTTCAGAGGGCAGGGGCTGCTCTCTAGTCGCGGTGTGCGGGCTTCTCACTGGGGTTGTTTCTCTCATTGTGGAGCTCTGGCTGTGCCAGCTTCAGTAGTTGCCCCGCACAGGCTCATTGCCCCGCAGCATGTGGGATCCTCCCCAACCAGAGATCACACTGGTCTCCTCTGCATTGCAGGGTGGATTCCCAACCACTGGACCACCAGGGAAGCCCCCCTTTACAACTCTTAATTGAATTATTCAAAAATATTTATATAAAACTGAGTAAAACAAAGGACTTAGCCTTAGAAGGTCACAGTACAGTTAGAGGGTAAATGGATTAATTAAATGTAATAAATGCTCTAGTAGGGGATATAAACATAATTTCACTGAGACAGAAGGGAATTATGGGCTCATTGCAAAGGCAGAGGAAAATTCAGCCTATGATAGGGACTTTCTTTGTTCGTTATTTTAGGGGGGAAGACACTAGTGTTTCACTATTAAGGATGATATTAGCTGTAGGTGTTTTATAGATTTTTTTTTTCTGGATTGAGGAAGGTTCCCCCCAACCATTTTTCATTTGCTATGAGTTACCATGAATGGATATTGAATTTTGTCGATTTTTTTTCCTGGATCATATGAAATAATCATCTAGTTTTTCTTTCATAGTGTGAAAATATGGTGAATTACATTGACTGATTTTTGTATTATTACATAAACCATGCATTCTTGTGATTAAACCATGATATAATCTCCATGTTTATATATCACCAAATTTGATTTACTAAAATTTTGTTAAGGATTTTTGCACCTATGTTCATTAGGAATATTGTTCTAAATTTCCTTATAATATGTTTGGCATTGATTTAGGGCAATACTGGCCCCATAGAATGAGTTGAGTTACATTCAATCACCTGTTTTCTTTTTTTTTTTTTTTTTTGGCTTTCTGGTGTGAACCGGAAAACCTGCTAGACAAATTCCAAAACAGCTGTAACACTCAGTCATCTATTTTCTACAAGAGTTTGTGTATAGAACTGGTATTATTTCTTCCTCAAGTGTTTTGTAGAATTCACCAGTGAAGCCATCTGGACCTCATGTTTTCTTTAGGGAAGTTCTAAAACAATGAAGTCAATGTGTGGCGCTAATGTGATGTCCTCTCTCTCATTCTTGTTATTCACAATTTATTTCTTCTCTCTTATTTATATTAATCATAAACAACCTGGTTACTGGTTTATCTGTATTACTGACATTCTCAAAGAACTAGCTTTAGATTTCACTCACTTTTTTCTTTTGTTTTTATTTTCTATTTCATTGATTTCTGCTCTTATTTTTTTTTCTATCTGGAAAATTTTTAAAATTTGTTTTCCATAGTAGAGTTCATAATATGTGTAAACATAATAACATAGTATATAGACATAAAACATAGTGCAGACTTTTTAAAAATTGAAATATAACTGATGTATAATGTTGTGTTTGGTTTCAGGTGTACATCAAAGTGATTCAGTTATATATACATATATATTCTTTTTCAGATTGTTTTCCCTTGTAAGTTAGTACAGAATATCAAGTATAGTTTCCTGTGCTATACAGTAAGTCCTTATTGTTTATCTACTTTATATATGGTAGTATATATTTGTTAATCTCAAGCTCCTACTCATTTATTCCCCCTTCCCCTTTCCCCACTGGTAACCACAGATTTCTATGTCTGTGAGTCTTTTTCTATTTTGTATAAAAGATCATTTGTATCATTTTTTTAAAGATTCTACATATAAGTGATATCATCTGGTATTTGTCTTTCTCTGTCTGGCTTACTTCACTTGTATGATGATCTCTAGGTCCATCATGTTGCTGCAAATGGCATTAATTCATTGTTTTAAATGGCTGAGTAATATTCCATTTATATTTGCACCACATCTTCTTTATCCATTCTCCTGTTGATGGACATTTAGGTTGCTTGTCCATGCCTTGGCTATTTTACATAGTGCCATCATTACCATTGGGGTGCATGCATCTTTTTGAATTATGGTTTTCTCTGGATATAAGCCCAGAATTGGGATTGCAGGATCATATGGTAGGTCTAACATAGTAGAGATTTTTATGACAACTGTTGTTCTACATCAGTTTAACTTCACAAAAGAAGTTTATCAGCAGAGCTAATGTCTCACAGAATTACTAATTCACGTTCTGTAACAAGTTAACTTGGTTCCTTTTTGTCACCTCTTCTCTCTGCCTCTAATTTATCTTCTAGCAGTTCACATTCATATTCCAGTGTGTGCTCCTCCAAAAATGCACTAGCAAAATCTAGATCATTTATACTCATTCCCATGCAGCAGATCCTCTTTAGGAGAGATGTCATCAACCATGAGGGGGTTGTTTTCTTTTTCTATCACTTTGTCAACTCAACCAGTCGTTTCTCCTTTTGTTTTGGTCATACTGGGCTCAAACCTCTAAAGCCTTTCTTGATCCCCAAGCACTTTTGTCTTCCTTTTGAATTATTTGCTTTTTGAGTGCCTCCTGATTGAGTCCACACAGATTTGAGTGCACAGCAGATTTCATGATATTAGAGGAGGCTGTAGGTTCCCTTAAGTCATTTTGTATGTAGTCTTTTTCATCTGGGGTTCACAATCAGCAACTGTCAGTAACTAATCAGTCTCAGCTGGAGCTGCATTTTGTCTCAAGCAAACACTATAGGCAACACACTCCTCAGGGTCTACTGAGACATCAAATGGTGCCTCACATGGACAGTGATTTTTCTGTAAGATGGTGAAATCCTGTGCTCATTCTGTTCAACAAGAAGAGTTGTCTTCCAATACACACAGCAGGCTGAAAGGTCTAAAGTTGGAGAGACTTTGGATACCCCACATTCAGGTTACAGATCTCTTGGCTCACATCAGAAGTGTCCAGAGACTCTGTCAGTGTTTTATAAAGAAGGCCATCCTGGGCCTTTAGTGCTCATGATCCTCCTCCTTGGTTTTCTTTGAAGTGTTCTTCATTAGTAATTCCAACGTGGATGACTTGGAAGTAGAGATCCCAAGGAAAGACCTTCATACCAAAACATTTTTCTAACCAATACTCTTCAAAGTATAAAGATGAGCATCGATGAACTGTGGTGTTGGAGAAGACTCTTGAGAGTCCCTTGGATTGCAAGGAGATCAAACCCATCAATCCTAAAGGAAATCAGTCCTGAATATTCATTGGAAGGACTGATGCTGACTCTGAAACTCCAAGGTTTTGGCCACCTGATGTGAAGAGCTGACTCATCAGAAAAGACCCTGATGGTGGGAAAGATCGAAAGCAGGAGGAGAAAGGGACAACAGAGGATGAGATGGTTGGATGGCATCACCGACTTGATGGACATGAATTTGAGCAAGCTCCGGGAGTTGGTGATGGACCAGGAAGCCCGGCGTGCTGCAGTCCACGGGGTTGCAAAGAGTCGGACACGACTGAGCATCTGAACAGAACTGAACCCTTCAAATTGTCAAAGTCATCAAGAACAAGGAAAACTTGAGAAACTGCCATAGTCTAGAGGAGTCTAAAGTGACATGGTCTTAATGGTTTTTGAGGAAAATTTCTTAAACAAGTTCTTGTACCACGGGAAACAAAGGAGCCATGGGCGCCTCCAGACCAGCTGCTGTGTAGCCTCTGTGGCCCTGTGGCAGCCCCACAGTCCTCTAGCTGGTGCCCACATGCCTCACTGTTATTTTTTAAATTTTATTTCCTTATTTCTGCTTGCTTTCAGTTTAAGTTGCTCTTGTAATTTATTAAGATGGAAGAATAGTTCATTGATATTAAAGTTTTTCTGTTCTAATATAAACATTTGATGCTATGACTTTCCTTGAAAACATAGCTTTAATGGCATCCCATAACTTTTGAATAATTGTGGTTCTATTTTCATTCAATCCATAACATTAGACTTTTTCTTTTGTGACCTTTGATCCATTGGTTATTTATGTGTTGTGTTTAACTTTTAATTATTTGGGGAGTTTTTTTTCAAATATCTTTCTGTTACTGAATTTTAGAATACTTTGTTGAGAGGATGTTTTGTATGAATTTAATCTTTCTGAATTTACTGACTTGTTTTATGTCACAGAGTATAACTGATATAGCTTGGCAAATGTACCATGTACACTCAACAAGAATGTGTATTATGCTATCATTTTGGGTTTTTTGTTTTTGTTTAATTTTTTTATCCCTGTCTTGATTTACTGAAGTTTCATTTTTATAAGATGTGTTTAGTTGAGGATTTATTTTGCTTGGGCATTGTAGGACTTCTTAAATTAGCAGACTCTTAATGACCATCTCTTCAAAATATTGTCTCAAATCCCTTCTTTCTCTTTTTTTTTTTTTTCTGGGACTTCAATTTTTCTTGTTAAGTTCCCTCACTGTATCTGATATCTCTCATCAAAAAAAAAAAAAAAAAAAAAGACATTAACTCTGAAGAAACTGCACTTAAACCCAGCACTGACATTTCAATGACAAGAACTTCAGAAAACAGTGAAATGTTATCTCCAAGGTCCCTTGAGAAAATAACTATACTTCTGCTGCTGCTAAGTCACTTCAGTCATGTCCGACTCTTTGCAACCCCATAGACAATAGCCCACCAGGCTCCCCTGTCCCTGGGATTCTCCAGGCAAGAACACTGGAGTGGGTTGCCATTTCCTTCTCCAATGCATGAAAGTGAAAAGTGAAAGTGAAGTTGCTCAGTCGTGTCCGACTCTCAGCGACCCCATGGACTGCAGCCCACCAGGCTCCTTCTTCTAGATATACTTCAATAAAGAAGGTAAAATTAATATATTTTTAGATGATATTAAAATAAATTATATTTTTTGAGGAAATTAAAGTTATTCCAACAGGAGATAAGCATTAAAGAATATTCTCTAAATCATTCATCATGCAGAAAGAAAACCCTCTTGCGTGAAAGAATAGATGCAGAAAGTGATGGAGACCAATGAAAATTATAATTATGAGAATAAATCTAAATCACACTGACAGTGAAAGTAGCAGGTGTGAAGAAAGAACAGTGTGGCATTTAAATTATACAGAATTACAATACTAAATGATGAAAATATCGCAAAGGATGTATGTGCATGTTGGGGGATGTATGTGGTAAATGCTGTTACACTGTTCATAAATTCTTCCTTAGGAGGATAATAAAAGTAAGAATGGTTTTGTTAAGGAACTTTTAAAGTAACTAGTAAGAGAATAAAACAGTGAGGCTGCAAGAAGATGCCATTTTATACCTACTAGGAAGACTACTAGATGACCTACTAGTAAAGAAGACCAACAATAACGTGTTGGCCAGGATATGGAGATATTAGAACCCTTGAAAAGCTAAGCATAGAGTGACAGTATGACCCAGCATTTACATTCATATGTATACATCAAAAATAATTAAAAACAGGAACTCAAAACAGAGACTTGTACGGACGTCTATGCTTGTGTGTGTGTGAAGTTGCTCAGTCGTGTCCGACTCTTTGTGACCCCATGGACTGTAGCCCACCAGGCTCCTCTGTCCATGGGATTCTCCAGGCCAGAATACTGGAGTAGGCCGCCATTTCCTTCTCCAGGGGATCTTCCCAACCTAGGGATCGAACCCTGGTCTCCTGCATTGCAGGCAGATGCTTTATCCTCTGAGCCACCAGGGGAGCCCTACATCTATGCTTATAACATCATTATTCACAGTAGCCAAAAGATAGTAACAATCTCAGTGACTCTGGAGAGATGAGTGAATAAACAATGTTAGAACTTCAGAAATCTTTGGTTTGGGAAGTGTCTTATTACTTCTTTCATAATTTCTTCTCTCCGTGTTCTTTGTTCTTCCTTTGTGGAACTTCTGAAAGATATTTTACCTCCAAGAATGGTCCTCTATAACTCCTACCTTTTCGCTCATATTTCTTTCCTTTTTTGCCTTATATCCTGGAACATTTTCTTCCTTTTATCTCTCAACCTTTCTATTGAATTTTAATTTTAGAAATCATCATTTTAGTTTCCAACCATTCTTTCTTACTTTTATCATCGCATCCTTTTTTTGTTATAAAGGATGCAGTGTCACTTTTAAAAAATATCTGAGGATATTAGCAGGAGGGTTAAAATATTTTCCCTCTCTCTGTGTTAAATTATCTCTATCTCTGCAGTTTTTCTTAATGTTTAACTTGATCTCTTTTGCGTTACAGGTTTTCCTCAAATACCTAGCATATCTTGGTTTTCAATAAATATTTTAAAATTATGTAGTATAAAAATGAAATGTTTTAAAATTATATAGTATAAAAACTTTAATGTGTAAAAAGATGATGTCTACTGCCAGGCAGGTATTGGCAGGTGGACTTATTAGTATTTAAAGTGAAGTAGTTAGTGTAAGCTATCACACCAACTACTTAACTAATTCAATCTGCTTTTTCTTTTTTTTCTTTCAGAACTCCCTGCCCTTGTTTTTAGCCTAGGACTTCAAAACCTAGATACTATGCATTCTATTTTTTAAAATATATTGTGTTAGTATTTATTTGGCTAGGCAAGGTATCTTTTAATTATGTCATGTGGGATCTAGTTCCCTAATCAGGGATTGAACTCAGGCCCCTGCATAGGGAGTAAGGTGTCTTAGCCATTGGCCTGCCTGCCTGCTAAATTATTTCAGTCATGTCCAACTCTTTGGGACTGTATCGACTGTAGTCCATCAAGGTCCTCTATCCATAGGATTCTCCAGTCAAGAATACTGGAGTGTGTTTCTATGCCCTCCTCCAGGCCATCTTCCCCACCCAGGGATCAAACCTGTGTCTCCTATAGCTCTTGCATTGCAGGTGGATTCTTTACCACTGAGCCACCAGGGAAGACCTCTTAGCCACTGGACCACTGGGGAAGTCACGCTGTACATTCTTTGTGTGCTGAAGAGAGGCATAGAGAGTTTTGATCTTGCCACATATAGACTTAATTTCTTTATTTTTCATTTCTGCATTTTTTTTTTCTTGGCCTCTCTTGTCTTTGGCCTGAGTCCTTAGTCTCTGGTGTGTTCTGCAAGGTGTACCAGCTCCCTAATTAGTGCAGCCCCTCTGGTAGTATTTCGTGGTGTAGATTTTTCTTCACTCTGCTCAACAGTTAACAGCTCTCTATCTGATTTCTGTCTTCCAGATATTTGGTGGAATAATTTGCTTGGTGATGACCTGCTCCCACTCTTGTTGTTTTGGGTTTGTACCATTTTGATTCCTTTGCCATTTGTCAGTTGATATTGGGCATGATAAACACACATGACTGGTCTGTTATTCTTCTACTAGGAAGAAATATTTTGTTAAATAACTTTTCAGAGGGTATTTTCTGTATGAAAATTATCTAAAATATACATCTCTGATGCTAGAACTTTAGAGGTTCTGAGAATGAACTTAATGTTGAGGTGTTTAAGTAATTTTGATTCAGTAGGTGGCACTCTTTCCTAGTTTAACTCAATCCTAAATTAGTGTTTGAATTTCAGTTCAGGGTAGAAAGATTTTATTTATCCTTACAATCCAAATAAATGTTTTCAGAATTGGGTTGTCAATTCTGACCAATTTATATTTTCACAACTTAAAATGTTTGAGTTAAATTTCAAAGTAAAAATCTGAAAAAAATCTAAAACTAAAATCTCCAACATTTCTAAATTTCTAGAACAGTAGTGTTAATAGTGACTTATGCTCTATCAAAAGTTAAAAATAATCAAAATCTTACCAGAAGTCCTGAGTACTAAAGACATTCAGATTCAAGCTGTTAAATATTTTATAAATATTCTCTTATTCCACTCCAGTATTCTTGCCTGGAAAAGTCCACGGACAGAGGATCCTGGCGGGCTGCAGTCCATGGAGTTACATGACTGAGCATGTGTGCACAAGGGTGGAGGGAGATGGGTTGATAGCAATAAAGTGGTAGAACTAAAAAAAAAAAAAAAAGTCCTCTTATTGCATGGACAGATTCGTTTCATTCTCTTTTCTTCTCTATCCCTCTTTCTGAATATTCCCCCAATATATCAGTATTTTAAATGTACTGATATATTTGTACAATCTGTAGAGTAAACAAAGCAAAATGTCTGTTAACAATCCTATAATCAAAAATAATAGTCAAGATACATGTTAGGCAGTTAAGTAAATACTAATACGGTTTAGGGAAACATTGAGTGCTTTTGGAAAACTTTACATAATCTATAAATAGCAAGCAAGTACAGAGAAACATTTTTACTTCCTGTTCAGAATTTGCAAATAATTTACCAGTCTGTAAATCACTCTTGAAATTGTAATATTCAATGTTCACATAAATCTTATTAGGTCTGAAGCAAACCATGAAATGTTAGAGGTTTAAGGAACTTTGGAGAGTATGTCTATTTAATGATCACAAACTTGTTTTGTTTATTACTTACAGAAGTGAGCTCTTTAAAAATTATGGTTTTTAACAACATTGGAAAAATATTCTAAGAGTTAAAACAACTTACTTTAAAAGTTCACGGGTAAGTGTGTGACCAATTTTGACAAAAAATATAAAAAATATTAGTAATGAGAAGACTAAGCTACTCTGAGAACAATTGTCAGTCAGTCTGGAAACCTCAGAGTGATGCTAGGCTTATGTAACTGTGGGTGAACGGTGACTTTCTCTTTTATTTTTCTATAGTTTTATTTAAAAATATTTACTTTTAGGACTTCCTCAGTGGCTCAGTGGTTAGGACTCCAAGCTGCCAAGGCAGGGGGTATGGGTTTGATCCCTGGTGGGGGAACTAAGATCCCACATGCCGCATGGTTTGGCCAAAATATTAAAATAAATAAAATGAATATGAAGAGGAAACTTAAAAATGTAAAAATAAATAAATAAATAACGGCACTTTAAAAATATATACATACATAAAAATATACTTTCACAGAACCATGTGGCCTTAAATATACCCAGAATTTGGCCAGATAGCCTGAAATATTTCAGGATACTTTAAGTTTCAAATGCTTGTCTACAAAACTCCAGGCATATTGAGTCTCCTTGTTAGTCCATAATTTGTTTCTGTTTTTCAATAACTGAGCCACACAGATAATATTAGTATTTGACCAATTCAAATATATCTTGAAGGTTTCATTCCAAAGACAATCAGAGAAACTTTAAAAAATGATAATACTCGTAAAGATTATCCTATGTTTTGAAGTTATCATTCCACTAAAGAGCTCCCCTATTTTTCAAAATTGACTATACTGACTTCAGAAGAGTTTAGTAGTAGGAAATAAGTGGAGTGCCTAATGACTCCTTACCTTCTGTTTCTATTTTTCTGTCTCTGTCTCTCTGTGTATGTATAATAAAGATTGTAATCTTCAAACTAAACGCAATCTGTTTGCAACCTTATAGTCTGAAATCAAGTTATATATAATAGAATTTTAATGAGGACCTGCATTGCCTTAACTAAATCAGCAGTGCTGTGGAGTTTATAAAATTTTCTTTTTAGTTTCAGATTCCAGTGATACCTTGGTACAGCAACAAGAAAGTAGAATGTTGTGAATCAGTAAGTGTTCTGAGGAGTGCATCTCTTAGATCCTTTTAATTCTTCCCAAAGCTTTTTATCTGAGGAAATATTTTAGTAAATATTTCAACAAGTTCCCCCAACCCCGTATCTCATTGCATTAAACCTCCAATCTTTGCTTCATTTTTTTTTAAAGAGCTCAAAAAGCTGACCACATGAGCATACTCTCACTTTCAAACTTTGTACAGTTATGAAGTATTTATGCAATGGATGGTGGGCATACCAGCCTTTCCCTCTGACTTCAATAATTTGGAGAAAATTCCTTTTTTCCCCCATTTATTGCAGCTGATCCATTAGCACAGCTCAGTATTTCCATGTTTAGAACCAGCTCCTCAATTTCTTATCTGCTAGATAGTTAGGCACCACTGGCCCATGTGTGCAGGCTAATTTGGTAAACATTATTTTGCTGCAGTTCCTGGCAGACAGAATTTGGTTTGAAATATACATGTTGGCTAGCCCTAATCTTTCCACAGAAAGTAAAGTTAATTTTTGGAAGAGTTCAAAGATTTAAGACTGAAGATTTCTGTTTTCTTAGTGTGAAATTGAGACTAGGACCCCAATCTTCTTTTTTAAAAAAATTTTTATTGAAGTATAAAAAATGTTTTATTGAAGTGTAGTTTATTTACAACATTGTGTTAGTTTCTACTGTACATCAAAGTGACTCACTTATACATATATACACATATTTTTCCATATTCTTTTCCATTATAGTTTATCACAGGGTATTGACTCTACTTCCCTGTGCTGTAGGAGGACCTTGTTTATCCAGTCTGTACACAATGGTTTGCATCTGCTAATCCCAAATTCCCGTTTTAGCCCTCCCCCAAACCCTCTCCTCCTTAGCAACCACAGGTCTGTAGAACTCCAATCTTCTTATTCAGTAAGTTCAATAAATATTTTAAGTGATATTTTTCTGCTAAAGACAGAACATTGTATACATACATACATATACATATACATATATATATATATATATATATATATATATTGATCTTAGGGTTTTTCTGGACAGACATGTGTGTATATAAATAACTATAATACTTCTAATAGAAATATATGCAAAGATTGAAGACAGTACCAAAGTTCTAATGATTATAAGGTCTGTTGTGGGAGTGGGGAAAGAGATATGGCAATTCTTCATGAGGAGGGCTTTGAGGAATGGGTAAGAGTTTGGTGAGCAGATGAAAGTGGGGGTGGGGTCGGGGAGAGGGTGAGAATATTTTGAAAGAATGGAGAGTAGGTGCAAAGGCAGGAAGATATCAGAACTATACTTTTTCTACAGAATGCAAGGAGTTTGAGAAGTCTGCTGAAGTCTAAGCGGGGACTGGGAGTAGGGTCATAGAACAAGGTGGTGTGAAGTGACCCTGGAGAATCTGGATTTGGAAGAGCTTTATTTGCCAAGTTAAGGATTTTGGATCTTATCTTGAAGCTGATGGAGGGTTATTAAAGAATTTTAACTTAGTGTCTCAGTTTCTGCCACTCTGATAGTGGTTGAAGGTGGAGGCGATGCTGGCAAGAGTAGACCCATAGAAACCAGGAAACTATTGTGTGTAATTCAGATGAGAGATATTTCCCACCTCTATGTGAAAATCGCTCAGTCGTGTCCAACTCTTTGCAACCCCATTGACTGTACAGTTCATGGAATTCTCTAGGCCAGAGTACTGAAGTGGGTATAATCTGGCACTATTCCCTTCAATACAACCCCTGGCACCTGTCCTTCCTGTCAGTCTCACCCCTTTTCTGCTCTGGGCTTCCTGCCTTTGATCTGTTGCCTCTATTGTCTGCCCTGTCATCATGTTATTGACTATTCTGAGTTATTTTAAATCTCTCTCTTCTAATTACTCTCCACTCAGCAACTTCTGAATCTGATGTCTTAGTAGATGGCCTTACCTCATGTTTTGCAGAGATATCAAGTCCATTCTTTGAGCGAGTCCTCAACTTGTTCCCTGACTCTAACAAACTTAATTCATTTATACAGTCACTTCTTCCCCCTCCCTACCTGTTTCAGTGAAAGGAATATCCCTTCTCTTATCCAAGGCTAATTCTCCCATCTGAGCTTTGAATTTCTGTTCTTCTGCCTCCACTGAGCATTTGTTTTATTTCCATTCACCTTTTTCATTTCTCCTGTCCCTTCAATTACCAACGTGATTCAAGTCTCCCCTTTTTAAATTCCATATTCTGCTAGATATGTATCTATCTTTCTTTTTACATTTACTACAAATTTCATTAAAAAGTACTGATTCTTGTATAACTACCCCATTTAGTCCTTTCTAAACCAGGACTTCTAAGTTGGAATATTATTAGCATTTGGTTTAGATAATTCTTTGCTGTGAGAGGCTGTGCTGTGTATTTAGCAGCATTCCTTGTTTTAAACCACTAGATGTCAGTAACATCTACCTAGTTGTGATAACCAAAAATATCTCCATATACTATCAAATAATCCCTGGTTGTCAAAACCAACCCCAGTTGAAAACCTCTGTTCTAAAATGTAGATGAGTTGCTGAAACTGCTCCTAATTACTGAACTCCATACTGTGAAACTAACAGACATTTCATATCCCTCACCATTCACTTCTTTATTGAAATTTTTTTCCTCATTGGTCCTGTTTGTTACATGTTGATCCCTTTTTTTCTGGCCCATGCATAGCCTTGTGGGAATCTTTTTCATTCTTCAAACTTTTAAAACATCAGACTTCCCCAGGTATCTGTCTCATCTCACTTATACTCTGTGTGACCTCATTGGAACTATTCTTTTGACTATCACAGTATAAGTTAATGAGTCCAAATCTCTGTCTTCAGCCTAGACCTCTCTCCTAAGCTTCAAACATGTAACTTCAACAGCTTATTGGAATCTCCACTCTGGGTAAACTCAACTTGCCCAATATAAGAAGTAATAATTTTCTTTCTCTCAACCTCCTCCCTCATCCTAACCAGTTGAAAGTTCCAGACCCCCAAAGTTGGGTTTTTCAAGCCTGTGTCTCTTTCTTGAATGGTGCCACCACCCAACAATTCACCATAAATCTGGAAGTCTCTGAGATTCTCCTCCTTCACCTCCTATAATCACGTAGTTATTTATTCTTCTTATTTTTTGTTTCTCTCCCTTCCTGTTCATTTCTACTACCCTCACCCCTTTTTACCTGCAATTCCAACTGGTCTTTGCTCCTCTCCTCTTGTCCAGTCTTTGCTCCTCTCCTCTTGTCTCCTCTTGCTCCTCTTCTCCAGTCTATCCTCTACTCACCTTATATAATGGTGTCTCTAAGAGTCAAATCTGATTATCTTTCCTCTGATTGATGTCCTTTAATAGCATCTCATAGTTTTAAATATAAAATAGTTAAAATTCCTTTTCCTAGGAAAAACTCTTACTTAATACATTTCTGTCTAATTTGCTTCCCTTATCTCCTGAGACTTTCCTTGCAGGATACATTCAGTAGATCTTAGTAGAGAATTTGTTTCATGATGTTTCAACTAGAGGATTCTGTAGCTTAGCATTGCTAATCTTTCTGTGGACAATGCCCTGTTTGCTTTATGTAACTGTTGTATTTATGTTGCAAAATTTAAATGTTACCTTCTCTTGGTTTGACTACAGTATTCTATCTTTGTGTTCTCAGAGCATGAGTATGCCATCCTATACCTTCCACATTATATTGTAAATAGTGGGCTTGCTTTCTGGGTCTTCTTAAATACTTCAAGTAAAACAGTGGTCATGTATCTGGTACTCACAACGCTCAGCACAATGTCTAGCACATAGTAAGTACTTGATAAATGTTTGTTAAACAAATGAATAGTACCAAATATAGGAAAGACCTGAACTGGTACAGAGTACAGAGAGAATGAGTGGATTTGCAACATTTGAAATGTTTCATTGGCAGAATTGGAAGTACTTACTGCTTGATTAGAGGTAGGGAGTGAGGAACAGAGAGTCATCAAAGGTGACCATTATGTTCCTCGTTAGATGACTTGGTCCTATTGAAAGAGACAGTGAAACCTGAGATGGATGAGATTTAAACACTATTTATGTACATTCATTTATTTATTTTGGTCAAGATGCATTAGAAATGCCTGTGGTACCAACCAGTAAACAGCCATATGAGTTTGGATCCCAGTTAGCACTGTGCAACAAAGTATCACATGAGTTACTAATGTGGTTAAAAATTTTTAACCTGCTTTTGATTTTTAAAACTTGAGGTATAATTGACATTTTCTTTCTTTTCTCCCCTGCCTTCCTTTCTTTTTGGAAACAGATTTACAAAGCTCAAATCAATTAGACACCTGGTATTTTCATCACTGAAAAATTTTTTCTTTATTTTTAAAAATCACTGAAGATGGTAACTGCAGCCATGAAATTAAATTGCTCCTTGGAAGAAAAGCTTTGAGCAACCTAGACAGCATATTTAAAAGCAGAGACATTACTTTGCCAACAAAGGTCCATCTAGTCAAAGCTATGGTTTTTCTAATACTCGTGTATGGATGTGAGAGTTGGACCATAAAGAAAGCTGAGCGCGAAGAATTGATGCTTTTGAACTGTAGTGTTGGAGAAGACTCTTGAGAGTTCCTTGGACTGCATGGAGATCAAACCAGTCAATCCTAAAAGAAATCAGTCTTTGAATATTCATTGGAAGGACTGATGCTGAAGCTGAAACTGCAATACTTTGGCCACCTGATGTGAAGAACTGACTCATTGGAAAAGACCCTGATGCTGGGAACGATTGAAGGCAGGGGGAGACGGGGATGACAGAGGATGAGATGGTTGGATGGTATCACCGACTTGATGGACATGAGTTTGAGCAAGCTCCGGGAGTTGGTGATGGGCAGGGAAGCCTGGCATGCTGCAGTCCATGGGGTCACAGGGTTGGACGTGACTGAACTGAACGGAAAGATTCTTGTTCCATTTAGGTTATTACAGAATATTGAGTAGAGTTCTCAATGCTATTCAGTAGGTTCCTGTTGGTTATCCATTTTACACATAGTGGTGTGTACAGGTCAACCCCAAACGCCCCATCTATCCCTACTCCCCTAACCTATAAGTTCACTCACTGGAATTTGAAAGGAAGTTTTACTGATTCCAATGCCTACATCCGTTTTGCCTACAGCCTATTAATGCATGTAATGAAGCGTCTGTTGTCTCCTGATTTTTATAAAATAAGAAAACGTATACGATTGTACAGTTAGTTCCCAGGATATCTATTACCATTTTTTATCTGATTCTGAAAGCAAATTCACCTCAACGGTGATGAACGCATTGGTAAGGATGATGTGAGTACTATTTGCTGTGAAAGACTAAACCATGACGTTTTTGTTCGTTACCTTAAGTATAGTTAATAATTCTGTGGTTGTAGCTTTCGGTTATGAAAAAAATGAACCAAGATGTAGTCAGTATATTGTTTAATATTGAACGCATTTCACAAATGAACATAAAATGAGCTTTATGACATTGCTAGGTTTCGGCTACAAACTGATAAGGCGAGTACAAAGGGGGAGGGCCAGGGAAGAGGGGGCCGGACGGTGAGAAACGGGCATCTGAGCAAGCGCAGAAACAAACATGTTAATGGAGGCTTGAAGGCTACTGCGCTCTCACTTTGCGAACTGTCGTAAAGCCTTGAGTGTCGTGCTTCCTCGGTAGAGGAGGGATTGGTTAGGCGGCGGCGACTGGAGAGCAGCAGCAGTGGCGGCGACGGTGGCGAGGTGTTCGGTCTGCGCAGCATAGAAACGCCCGCAGTTTCGGGGAACGAGTTTCTGTGGGACCAAATTAGGCATTCTGAACCCAAGCCGGGTCAGCTGGGCCGAACCAGGCGCTGCCGCTGGTACAGTTTTGGTGGCGGTGACAGACGCTGCTCTTGACCGTAGGGGCCTCTTAGGCCAACATCTGAGGCGCAGATCACTGGCTCTCGACGCATCCTCTCCCCCGCTTACATCTCCTGTCTTCCTTCCTGGGCCAGTGATTCCCAGAGCCTGGGGAGAGGGTGGCTAATGATTCAGGTGAGGGGGGCCGGGGGGAGGGGATCGATTGGAGGCCGCGCGTGCGCGCAACGGGGGAGGGGCCGGGCTGGAGGGGAGAAAGAGGAAGGGCTGCGGCCGCGGAAGGCTGGGGTCGGCGACCGGCCGGTTACTGCTGGCTCCGTGGTGGCTTAGGGTCTGGGTTTCCGCGGAAGATTTGATTGTGTTTGACAGAGCGTTCGTCTCCAGACACACCCACCCTCCTCAGTAAAGGACTGTGGGTGAGGGGATTTCTTTCCCTTTTTTGACTCTCTAGAGTCTTAGGACGGGGGCTGAGGACTGAGGCGTGGGAGTGCGATTTGACAATGGAGTGATGAAGGTAACCCGCACCCGGGGTGTTGGAGGGCGCTAAGTCAGTCCTGACGGTTAGGGAGTTGCCTTCTTCTGTGATCAAGGAAACGTAGACCGCGGAACAGCAGAAATACAGACGCGTCAGATTTTGTAAAGTGTTGGTTGGCTGGTCATTAAAAAAGAAGATATTTTTGTTTTTATTATTATTTATTATTATTTTTTTTACAGAATTTATCAGAGCCGGTAGCAATGTTGTTGTGGAAATATTTGTTCTGTGCTGCAGAAATGAGGTTTGTCACATAGTTCTTAAATAGGTTAGAGTCGATCTTTACAGATAAGTTCTTAACTCAAGTCTAAGTTTTAACATTTAAAAAAATACCAGGAAGTATAGGGTGTTCGTTTAATTTGTTGGTGTTTGTACTGTGGGGTGACTCCATTGTATTGCATGCTTTCCTGTTTCTTGATTTATGTGCAGGATGAATTTAGAACTCTCTGGGGTGATAAGATGCCAGCTGACATAGATTTCATTTTATAGTTCATAACGCTTTTTGAACCTGACTTAATCCAAACTTTATTTCATTTGGTGTTTTATGTTTAATTTCCTTTTTTAGGGATCTCTTCAACCAAAAAGCACAGACTGGGGAAAAGATAAACTAAGGTTCCATTTCCTTTCGCATTTCTGTTTTTTTTTTTGTCATTGCTTTCAAAAGTGATTTGGATATTACATAGACGTTTTAAAATGAGGGTTTCACTAGAGTGAAAGTCTACATTTTGATACTTTGTTACTGTATGTTTTTGGTAAAAATTTTCATGTCAATGTAAACAATGTTATTTTTCATATTAAACAGTAGCATTTAGTTGTGTTTATGAGACAGAACAAGTAGAATGAGAAAGAAACCCTTTTACTCTGAAAAGAATCTTAATTATTTGTTAATGCCTTGCTTTGTTTTACTCTTGTCCATCTCTTATCATTTAACCTTGGACAAATGACATCTGTCCTGTGCATTTGTTTGCCTCTACAGTTCATACTAGTATTCTAAGAACTGGCAAGGGTATTTATGAATAGGTCTGAATAATATTGTAGGGAAACTAGGAAGAGTAGAGTCTCTTCTTGTTTATCAAGGTTGCTGTATCTTATGTGTATGGATATTTCTGTCACTTTCCCCCTTATGTTTGGTGTCTTTTGGTCACTTGCATGTTAGTTCTTCACTGGAGTTGGTTTTTGAAGAAAGATGTAGTAAGAAATAATTTTGTTTTGAATGCATCATAGTGGAGGTTTCATTTTCACAGATTTCACATCAGTACTCAATTTCTGCAAATAGTTGAAAAATAACTATATTGATATTTAATATGAGATCAACAATTTACTTGTTTAAAATGAAGGAATAATCATATTTCTAAATAGTTATTTTCACTTTAAAATGTAAACTGGAATAAAAACCTCATTGAATCAAACCAATTAGTTTTTTCCAGATGTTTATTGTATTATTTTGTCAAAAAGGGGTTTCTGTAACATGCTTTACTTAGAGTATAATTATATGTGTCCTTGTTTTGACTTTTCCTCTAGTGGCTGGGATTTCAATAGAAAAAAAAGAAGTGACATTACTAAAAATGATGGTAAAGAATATTATAACTTGATATTAGCATTCTATGAGTGACATTATCTTATGAAAGAGTATAGGGTTGGAGACAGGAGATGTGGATTTTAGATGTAGCTTTGCTTTCTGTTCATTAGGTTTGTGACTTTTTTGATAACCACCCTGGGCTTCAGATCTCTCTCAGCTGCCAAATGAGAAGTGTGGGACAGATAACTCTAGTTTTCTCCAGGTCTCAAATTTAATGGTTTGCATTTTTAGTTAGGTGTTTTTGGTATTAATTGTATTCATCATGACCCATTCCCCAGAAAGAAATGCTATCTGAAAATGTAAAATTCTTCCATGGTGTATGTGTATTAGAGACTGGGTTGGGGGGGGAGAGAGAAGGAAAAAAGCGAGTGAGCCATAGTCTAGATAATACTTCTGTCCCATTGTAGATATTACTCCTAATTTAATGGCTCTCATATGATACTAAAAAAAAAAAAGAAACTTTATTTTACTCCTGGTAATGTGCTTTAAATCATTCTGAATAAATTTTCTTTCAGAAACCTGTAATCATTGTTCAGTAAAAGTCCAGAAATGCTTTTGAATGCCTTATACCTCTGTTCTTTCTTTGCTGTATCCCATAGTGTCTTGGTAACAGCTGGCCTGAGTTTCTGCAGGTACTCAATTTATATCATGATGTGAGCAGTGAGCTACAAATGTTTAAAAACAAATACTAAACTGAACTTTTACTGCATTGCTATTTAATCATTCAGTAAGTATTATTGATTGTCTCATGTTACTCACATTATTCTTGGCCTTCAGTGAAGAAGGCACTCTGCCTTCTTGAAGTGGATGTTTTATTAGAGGAAGTAATAAACAGAGCAGCTTTATGTAGTGGTAAGTGCCATGAAGAAGACAGGGGTATATAATGGAGAATGAATGAAAGTGGGACTCTACTGTGCGTTGAGAGGTTAGAAAGGGCCTCTTTTTTTAGAGGTAATATTTGATTTGCAATCAGTGATTAGAAAGAATCAGGTATAGTGGCAATCTGGAGGAAGATAGCTGCAGACAGAGGGAATAGTAAATACATTAGATTGGGTTTGATTCTAGAGAATCTACAAGTGTGAATTAATTAATTGGTTTGTCTAATAGATTTTTTCATAATTACTAGTAGTAGTAAAAAGGTTAAAAATATTTATGTATGGTGACCAAATGTAATGTTGACATTATTTAAGTCCTGACTCAAACCAATTGTAGAAAGTAATTTTTGAAGCACTTAGGAGGAAATTTGAAGGTAGATAGCTATTAGATGACATCAAGGGATTATTGTTAGTTTTTGTGAAGAATACTAATGGCATTATGTTTATATAAGAAAATGCTCATTTTTAGAGATGAAAACTGAAGAATGAGGAAGAGAAATAAGATGTCTGGTATTTGTTTAAAAGTTATTTCAGAGCCAAAAAAGATGCGAGAGATGAGTGGAGATGAAGCAATTGTGAAATAGCCTGATAATTGTGTTGGAGAGATAGGTATATGCATAGTAATAATATTCTCTGCTTTTGTGAGGTTTGAAAATTTTCATATTTTTCAATGCATTAGAAATAATTGATACCCTATTTAGATGTCTCCTCCTTTTCTTTCTCTTCCTCCGAATTTTGATAAAATGTAGACTTTTGTTCCTCTTTCTAAACAGTCATCATTTATTCAGCAAATATGTCTGCTCTATTTCAGGCCCTGTGTCAGTGCTTGAGTTAAAACAAAGAGCAGGACCTTAAGGCCTGCCTGCAAAGGAGCTTATGGTTTGCTGGATGAATGGAGAATCCCTCAGTGTGGTCTGTGTTGATGTGAAGTCATAGATTTCTGTGTTTTCCTGAGTGTATGCAGGATCAGCATCTTAGTGTTTATGTGGTTACTTAAAAAACATTTTTCTTGAGACTTCCCTGGCAGTTTGGTGGTTAAGACTCCGCACTCCCAATTTGAGGGTGGGAGTTGGTAGAACAAGTTCGATCCCTGGTGGGGGAACTAAGATCCCACATGCCATACAGAACTGCCTCCCCTCCCCCTCAACCCCCAAAATTTGTTCTGTTTTGTTTTTCTAGAGAATTGAGAGTTTAGGAAGTTCTATATGCAGCATTGTGCCAGTCTGAGTCACTGTTGCATTCATTTCCCTTATTCATATGTCTTATAGGGCGTCAGAATAAGTAGTTTTTTAAACCACCTTTTGACATCCAATTTGCCTTTATTTAAATTTTTTTAATTTTGAAGTAATTTCACACTTAAAAGTTTAAAAAAATGATACTGAGAACTCTTCAGTATCCTTTAATCAGATTTACCATTTTAAAAATTTTGTCTCATTTGCTTTAGTGCTCTTTTCTGAATCATTTGAAAATTGCATGTGTTATAACCATGTCTCTAAATATTCTTTGTATATTGTATTCTTTTGCATTATCACAATACAGTTAATGAGATTCAGGTAATCTAACACTGATAGTACTATATCATTATCTAATCTCTAGCCTCTATTACAGTTTTTTCCCTTTGTTCCAGTAATAACATTTGTACCTTTGCACCATTGGCTGAGACAGTAAAGAATCCGCCTGCGATGCAGGAGACCTGGGTTCCATCCCTGGGTTGGAAGAAGATCCCCTGGAGAAGGGAATGGCTAACCACTGCAGTGTTCTAGCCTGGAGAATTCCATGGATGGAGGAGTCTGGCAGGCTAGTCTATGGGGTCGCAAAGAGTCAGACATGACTGAGTGGCTTTCACACACATACAGCATTTCCCCCATAGGATTTGTGTCAGGATTGCCAGTCGCATTTAGCTGTCATATCGCTTCAGTCTCCTTTCATCCGGAACAGTGTCTTAGGCTTTCTCTTTCATTGTGTTAACATTTTTGAAGAATACAGGCTTATATATGTCATAGAATATTTCTCAGGTTGGATTTGTGGATGTTTCCTCATAATTAGTTTTGGGCTATGCCTCCCCAATTGGGGATTTTGTTATCCTTTCTAGGGTATGATACTGAAGTACATGCCGTTGGCCTGCCCCTCAGTGGTGATGTTAGTTTTTTAGTTTCTGATCATGGTGTTGTCTGGTTTCTTCACAGGGGTGTATAGTTATTATTTTTCTTCTTCACCGAATAAGCAATCTGTGGGTATAACTTTGAGATAGTGCAGATATCCTGCTACTAATCAGATCTGTATCTTCATCAAAGTTCCCTCCTGTATTAACATCCATTGATGCTTCTTGCCTGTACTGATGTTTACACTGATGGTTGCAGAATGATTATTCTCTGACTCTTTTCTTTTATGTCAGTAGGCATTCTGTTTTAAGAAAGAAAAATCCTTTTATCTCATTGATACGGACTTATGTATTTCCTATCTTACTCAATGGTTTATACTCTGTTACTGCCTTTATTTTGTTGCTCAGATTGTCTTGGATTTGTCCTGTGGGAGCCTTTCTTTGGCTTCTGTGTCTTTTTGATATACTCATAATTTTTTTTTGGAGTATATTCTCTTTTTGCACACAAAATATTCCAAGTTTAACTTACATCTTTTCTATCTCAGTCCTGGATTCAGGCATTCTCCAAGGTCCATATAGTGGGGAATGCAGTTTGCTTTTGAGTTACTTATTTGTATGTAGAAATAATCACTTCTTTTCTGATCAGGACATCTTATGAGACACTATATTTAAGATTGACTTTGATAGTGGGTTTATGAAGTAATTACATAAGATTAGCAATTATATTTACCGTAAAGCAGTTCTTTTATTTTCTTTTTCAAATAAATAAGTTCTGATTTGATCTTAATTGTGATAAAATGAAATAGAAGAAAAAAATGAAAGATTATTTTATGTTATTTGTGTGTGTGTGTATGTGGATATGTTGTGGGGGAGAGTTTAACCACTTATCTGTTAAAAATGACACAAGATTTACATACTTAACTGATTTTAACTGAGTTAGACATTCTGGTCTAAGGAAATTGTTGCTTTTGAACTAAGCTTTTAATTTTTTTAAACTAGCTTTTTAAATGAATATTTTTGTTATAATATACAATAATATTTTATGTAAGAGTGAAAACTCACAGGCACATTATTCTAGGCATTTGCTGTTACATCTTGATGTATTTCACAGCCATTCTCTCACCTGTGCGTAGGTATTTGTTTATTTGTCTTTTTAGCTTGTAAGTATTTTTCCATGCAATATTTTGAATGATTTTTATTTTTGAACCAATTAAAATGTACATGGTTTAAAAGTTCTGAATAGCTTATAGTGAAAAAACAGCAGTCTCCTCTGCCACTTCTCCCAGTCTCCTAGTTCTGCTTCCTAAATGGGAATATTTTCAGCTCTTAAAATATTTTGTCTATATTGACCTTTATATTTAAATAATATGCTTGTATATATACTTTGCCACTGTAAGATGTCAGTTTACATTTAAAGAAAATAATTATCTATTTTTTTAAGATAAAATACATACAAGGAATACCAAATTCACATGGTACAAAGGCTGTACAGGGAAAGATGTCTCCTTGCCATCCCTGTCTTCCTACCATGGAGTTCTTTCCCCTGGAGATTTAGTTCCTCTTCTTATTTTATATATATTTCCAGAGCATCAGTTCTCAAAATGTGATCTATGGAGTCTTGAGAGGATCATCAAATGTTTCAAATTACCTGTTGGTTTGAAACTATTTCATAATAATACTAACTTATTCTTTGCTACTTTACTGTGTTGACATTTGAATTAGTGGTCCAAGCACAGTGATACATAAATCTGCTGGTCCTGCAGTGCATATCAAGATAGTGGCAAAAATTGTACCAGTAGTCATATTCTTCATCACTTTACATTTTTGGTTGGGGCGGGGAACTGATTTCATTTAAGAATATCCTCCATGAAGCAGTAGAGCTTGTTAATTTCATTAATCCTGATGCTTGAGTAGATTTTTTTTAATATTTGTTGTGACAAAATGAGAAGGATGTTATAAGACACTACTGCTCCATACCAAACTATGATGTTTGTCTTGAAGAAAAATATTTGTGTGATTGAGGTGTGAGCCAAACTAGCTAGCTGGTTGCTTTTTTCATGGAACACTATTTTTACTTGAAAGAGTGACAAGCTATGGTTATTTAAACATGGATATTTGTACCTATTTTCTAAAAAATAAGTGAAATGAGCCTCTCACTTGGACCAGCAAAATTCATTGCCATATAAAATTAAGGCTTTCAAGCAGAAATTCGAATTTTGGAAAACTTATCTGCCACTATGATCTTCACAACTTCTTAGGACCTTGCTGATGTAATTGATGATATTAACATGTGATTTTTTTTTTTCTTTGCTATCTTACAGTGAAGTGTTTGGAAGATGTGCATAACTCAGTGGACCGTCTTTTTTCAAAAGGTCCATGCATGATATTACAGAATCATGTTGTGGATGTAAGACCTTCTTAAGTGAAAGATAGAGCAATAGATTTAAGTGAAATGGTCTGAAAAGTTTCATTGATAATGGTTTCAGAGTCCACTTTGCAACTTATCTTTACAGAATTATACTTTTTAAGTTTTGGCTTAATATCAAAGAAGGATAATATCCACACTTACGTGAAAATACTATTAAAAATATTCTTCCTTGTGACTTTCTTAGTTGTCCAGTGGTTAAGAATCTACCTGTCAGTGCAGGGGACGGGGATTTGGTCCCTGACCGGGGGTTTTTCCACATGCCTTGGGGCGGGTAAGCCAGCAGTACAGCTACTGAAGCCTGCATGCCCTAGAGCCTGTACTCTGCAATAAGAGAAGCCACCGCAATGGGAATCCTGAGTACTGCAGCTAGAGGGTAGCCCCTACTCACCGCAGCTGGAGAAAGCGTGCACACAGCAATGAAGACACAGAGCAACCAAAAATAAATACATAGTAAAATTTTAAAAAATTCTTCTTTTTATCAGCTACATATTTGTGTGAAAATGAATTTTCATTTTAGATTGAATACAGAAGCAGATATAAGAATCCAGGTTTCTCTGTTGAAGAGATTTACAAAAATGAGCAGCAGTGCCACGCAGTTTTTTTGGAAACTATATTCATAAGAGTTACTTCCTAGCATGGAGTGGGTTTATTATTGCTATTTTTAGAATTAAAATTTTAAAACATTTGTCAGCTTTCTTTTATAATATTATACTGGTACATACAACCCACATAATAAAAGCTCTTTAGGTTCCTCAATTATTAAGTGTAAAGGGCTTCACAAGTCAAAAAGTTTGAAAACTGCTGCTACAACTGGTTAACACAGAGGATTAAGCAGTTTTTTTAACCTTTAAAAAAAATTATTTGTCTACATTGGGTCTTAATCGTGGCATGTAGGAGCTTTGTTGCATCAGCTTTCGTTGCGGTGTGGACTGTCTAGTTGTAGCTAGCAGGCTCAGTAGTTGTGTTGTGGCTTAGTTGCCTCAAGGCATGTGGGATCTTAGTTTCCCAACCAGTAGTCAAATCCACATCACCTGCATTGCAGGGTGAACTCTCAACCACTGGACCACCAGGGAAGTCCCAGGATTAAGTGGTTTTAAGCCTTACCTTTGACTGCTTATGGAAAAGGAGTTCACACTTCTTTCTTTACTGTTTTGCCTAATATAGTTGAATCACAATTTTAGATTATTTTGCTTTATTGTTTTTGTTTTTTAAGAACATACTTCATATCCCTCTTTTATTGTATAAATATCAGTTTAACCTTTTACCATAAGAATATAATGGTTTAAGAGGACAAAGGTGGACTTCCCTGGTGACTCAGTGGTAAAGAATCCACCTGCCAATGTAGGAGATGTGGGTTCAATTCCTGGGTCAGTGAAATCCCCTGGAGAAGGAAATGGGAACTCCCTCTAGTACTCTTGGCTGGGAAGTCTCATGGACAGAGGAGCCTGATGGGTTGCCATCCGTGAGGCTGCAGAGAGTCAGACACGACTTAGCGACTGAACAACAGGGCAAAGATAGCAAGGGTTTATGTCCTTTGATTTTAGGAAATATTAGCTTTAGTAACTTCTTAGTCATTTTTTCCTCTATTCTCTTTTTATAATTGCTGTCAAATCAGATAATTGCGTTTTGTTGCTGTTCCATACTTGCTGTTTTGGGGGTGTGTGTGTGTGTTTTAAAAAATACTTTTACTGACAGTTTAGTGGGGATTGCATGGAAATTTGAGATACAGATATGTGTATAATTTACCAGGTTTAAATATAATGTGAACTTTGCTTTGGTAAATAATAGTACTATTACTAGGAGCAAGTTATATTGTTGGTATGGAAATGGGCTTTTTTCTTAATTCTATTGGTTAAATCATATTTAAATATGTGAATAAATCTTTTTAAAAATATTTGCAGTAAATATGTTCACAAAACCTTTTTCTACTTTTAACACGTGTTCTTCAATACAAAGTAGTCTTATTAAAATCATGTGATAAAAAATTTTAATGACAGAATTTCTGCAGATTGTGATTCATTATCAAGGATTTAATTATAATTTCTCTGAAATCACTTTTCTTTAAAGACCTATATATAGTAACAGATAAAAGTGGTCATTTTATTTTCATAACCATCTTCCTGCCTGCCATTCCTCTGTTTGCCATTATCCTTATTCTCCACTTGAGGAAATCTTATTTTTGCATGTGTGCTCAGTCATGTCTGACTCTGCAGCCCCATGGACTGTAGCCCACTAGGCTCCTCTGTCCTTGGGATTTTCCAGGCAAGAATACGAGAGTGGGTTGCCATTTCCTTTTAAGGACCAGCTCTTAAGCTTCTGTGGTTTCTCCTCCAGAATCTGTAGCCTTCCCTTTTGTTCTTCTGTAATATTTTGTGCTTTTCTTATCTTTATGTAACAGTTATTTCATTTTATTAAAACTTAAGCATTCCCTCACTATGGAGGCTGAGTTCTGAAAATCTTCCTGATAAAGAGAAGAAATTGTGGTTGAGTAGCATAATGATTATACATAAAAATAAGGTCTCAGAACTGAAGTATTGAGTGAACATGTAAAAGCCCTCATAACTATACATTTAGTTTTTAAAAAGAGAGACCAAATCCAGCAATTTTTGTAGGAATTAAGATCCAAGTGTTTGTGTCAGACCTGTTTAGGCAAGTCATTTGACTTCCATAGTTCTCAGTTCCCTGGAGATAATAGTTTTTAGTGAGGATAAAATGAAATAAAAACATGGCGCATAGTTTCTTTTAGGCTTTATCTGATCTGGCCCTTGACCACTTCTGATCCCCTTGCGTGTCATCCTCTCCCTTTGTTCCCACTCCTGTTCTTTGGACATGTTAAATCTGTTGCTGCCACGTGACGTTTCCTTACTATTCCCCCTGCGAGGAATGCTCTTCCTCCAGAACTCTCTAGCTTGGCTGACTGGTGGCTGGTTCCTTCTCAGGACTGTGTCTTTTAGCTTCTTGTCTAAGACACTGTTGATGGCTAACCTTTACTATTTGTTCTGTTTCCTTAAGAGCACATATTTCTAAAATTATCTTGATTATTTATTTGTCTCCTTGTGTCTTGTTTGTCCTCATTTGCATGCAGTTTCCTTGAGAAACTTTCTGTATCCCATTCACTGCTGATCCCTGTGCCTAGAACTTGTAATGGGCTCTCAATAAATATTTATTGACTGACCACAGTACTTAAGTAAATGGTATCTAATATACGATCAGTGATATTGTATCTCTTAACATGTTAATAAACTGCTCTAAATTTTATATCTTTTACTTGGGTGTTGTTTCCAGATCCTGATCTGCTTCCAGGTGTTTGGAATTGAAAAAGTTTGGGTAGCCTAATCTGTTACTGTCCTGCTAGAACTGAATTGATCTTCCTAAAACCTTCTTCCTAGACTTGGATTTACCCTAATTTTATTCCTGTGTAAGTGAATATTTTTCCTCATGGGTAGCAGTTATAAGGCCTGGACTTGTTTTTCAGTCATCTGCCTTTATCTTGGAACAAATTTCAATTTAAAAGATTTTTGTTCTTTTGTCTTCTGTCATCTTTATTGATCCCTAATTGCCTGTTTGTCAGTTGCCACTGTCTTCCGTAACAGGAAAAAGTCACAGTTTATGTACACTAAAACTAAAATCCTGAAGATTGCCTCAAAAGTATATGTGTAAATGTAGGTTAGACTTAACATTTATGGGAATCCATATTAGGGTTAGGATTTCTGTATTTATGTAGAACATGAAATTCTTGGAACAGGGTAGTGTTTTAACTATCTTTTAAATTATCACTTTGAGCAGATACTGATAGCAAAAAAAATTCAGAAGGTTTTTTTGAGTAAAGTGGCTGACATTAGCATACTGGATAGTAACTCCTTGGTTTCCCCAAACCAGTACCCTCGGATTGTTTAATAGCTTGCCAGTTTTGCTTTTTGCCACAAAAGATTTTCACTTGCTATCTGAATGCACAGATTCAAGGAAGACAAAAATGTCATTTTGTCCAAATAACCTTGGAAATCCCTAAAGTTGCCCATAAAATGTAAAATATAGATACACAGTCTCTAAAAGCCCAGAACATCCTATTTTTCCTCCAGTATTGGCACAAGTTGTGTTTCATTGTTAAACACCAGATGAAGTAGTAGACAGTAGTAGGCTGTGTTTGTGGTCCATGTTCTAGGAAAAATAAATGGCTCTGAATATTAGAATCTGACAAGATGCTCATGTCATGAGCGGCGCATGGGAAGTGAGACCAGCTAGAGAGTAGTAAAATATTACGTTTTTGTGTTCATTTTGGGTATTTACTCATTGAGCAGAATAGCAGGCATGATCTACATGGTCTAAATTATTTTTTTTTCTTCATGAGGTTCACTTTATATGAGTGTACAATACACGCTATCCAGAGGTGTTCCCCAGTCCAGTTTTCAGTATATCTTTACTTTCATTTGTAAAATGTCAGTTTTTCTCTTATGACTCTTTTTCTCATTCTTTGGAACCTCACATTCTTTAATAAATATTCTCCAGGTTACATATTTTGACCTAGATCACATCGATAAAGCAGAAACAACTTTTATCAAATTATACATCTTGGAATTCACTCAGGAAGAAATTGTACCCTTGTATACTGTTGCTCAGGATGTTAGATCTTACATTCTCAAGGCAGCTGACATCTTTTCTAATCTAGTTTTCTGTTTTATTTTGTTACTCCAGTCCTTGTTTTTGGGCTTTAACGACTCAGGGTTTCAGTCTGATCAACAAGAGGAATTTGAGGTTCTCTCAAATAAGACTGACTTTTGAGGTGTGTGTATGTACAGAGTTGAAGCCCTGCAAAAGAAAAAGTTCACGGCAGGGGAAGATTGTGGGCTTTTTCTGCCAGGATGATTGCTTAACATTTATAACAAAACTTTGAGGTAAATATTTCCATTATTCAGGTGAGGAAATTTAGGCACAGAGTGGTTAGTAGTTTGATGAAGGCTCATAGCAATGATAGGGTTGAAGGGATTTAAGTTCATTAGGTTTTGAGTCAACCTAAGGAAGGAATTCCAGAATTCATTCTGTATTGCCTTTCAGGAAAACATTAAGTTGTATTTTGTCTCCACGGGGCATGGCTGTTGTCAAAAGAGAAAGAAAGATGGTGTGATTATGAGGGACTTAATTTTTATGTGCTTTTTCTGTGTATTTCAGATTTTTTATAGTGAACACATTTTAAAAATCAATTTAATTGAAGTATAATTTTATAAAAAGTATAAGGTACATATTTTACTGTACAGTTCAGTGAGTTTTGGCAAATACATACATCCATGTAACCAACACCCCAGTCAGGACATAAAACATTCCATTACCCTAGAAAGTTCTTTCTTGTTCCTTTGCCATAAGTCATCCCTAGCTCCTGTCCCATGCAACCACTGATTGGATTTTTGACATTATAGATTAGTTTTGTTTGCTCTAGAATGTCATATACATACGAATTATATAATATTACTGTTTTGTGTCTCGCTTCTTTTGCTCATCAAATGTTTTCTCGCTAGCATTTTACTGTGGAAAATTTCAAGCATATTAAAGTTGAAAGAATTATACAGCAAACGCCCATTTCCCTATTACCTAGATTCTACAGTTACCAATTTGCTTTTTTGTTTTATCACATATCCTTCCATCTATCCATTCCTGTAATCATTCACCAGTCAAGTCAGTTGCTGTTTGTGGTGTTTTTTTTGGCTTTGTACTTTAAATTAAGTTGCAAACAGTGCATTTTACCCCTAAACAAATTCAGCTTCCATGTCATTAACTAGAGTTGAATATTTATATATAGTTCTTTGTTTTTGAAGTAAAATTTACATATAGTTAAATGCACAAATATTAAGTGTACCATTTAAGTATTATCAAATGTATACATTTGTGTAATCAAAATCTTATGAAGAGATAGAACATTACCATCACCTCAGATAAGTTCCCTTATGTACCTTCTGTTCAGTTCTTTCCCAGTCTTTTGTAGAATACAACCACTGTTTTTTTTTTTATTTTTATTTTTTTTATTTTTTTTTTTTACAACCACTGTTTTGATTTTGTTTATCTTGCATTAAATTTGCCTAACCTAGAATTTCATGCAGATGAAATCAGTATAGATAGATATTTTGTATCTGATTTCTTTCCCTTAGCAGGATGTTTTTGAGATTAATCTGTAATGTTTACTTGTATCAGCAGCTCCTTCTTTGCTGCTGTTATTGTTGCTGTTTGGTATCCCATTGTACCTATATGTGGAAATTTCTTTATCTTTTCACTCCTTGGATATTTGTTTTCCCACTGTTTGGTTATTATAAGTGAACATTTGCATACAAACAGTTTTGTATACCTGTATTTTTCAACCTAGGTGTGGAATTACTGAATCTTAGGTTAGATAAATGTGACTTTATTTGAAGCTACTTGGAGTTCTATGTGGAGTTCCAGTTGTGCCACATCCCTTAACACATGGTGTTTTGATCTTCTTAGCCTTTTAGCCCTTTTTGGGTATAGAGTTGTATCTTGTGGTTTTAATTTACATTTCCCTGATAAGGGAAAATATTGAGCATTTTTTTTGTGTACTTACTGGCCATTTGTATATGTATATGTTTAGAAAAATGTTAAATATTGTTTACCTGTTAATGGTGAGCTTGTCTTACTGAGATGTAAGAGTTTTACTTATATTCTGGATTCAAGTTGGGTGTGTATATGTGTAATATATACATATAAATTATGTGTTGTTGTGTTGTTCAGTTGCTCAGTCATGTCCGACTCTTTGAGACTCCATGAACTATAGCACACCAGGCTTCCCTGTCCATCACCGACACCCAAAGCTTGCTCAAACTCTTGTCCGTTGAGTTGGTGGTGCCATCCAACTATTTCGTCCTCTGTTGTCCCCTTTTCCTCCCGCCTTCAATCTTTCCCACCATCAGGGTCTTTTCTGATGAGTCAGCTCTTCACATCAGGTGGCCAAAACCTTGGAGTTTCAGAGTCAGCATCAGTCCTTCCAATGAATATTCAGGATTGATTTTCTTTAGGATTGGCGGGTTTGATCTCCTTGTAGTCCAAGGGACTCTCAAGAGTCTTCTCCAACACCACAGTTCAAAAGCATCAATTCTTCAGCGCTCAGCTTTCTTTATGGTCCAGCTCTTACATCCATACATGACCACTGCAAAAGCCATAGCTTTGACTGTACCGACCTTTGTTCGCAAAGTAATGTCTCTGCTTTTTAATATGCTGTCTAGGTTTGTCATAGCTTTTCTTCCAAAGAGCAAGCATCTTTTAATTTCATGGCTGCAGTCACCATCTGCAGTGATTTTGGAGCCCAAGAAAATAAAGTCTGTCACTGTTTGCATTGTTTCCCCACCTATTTGCCGTGAAGTGATGGGACCGTATGCCATGATTTTAGTTTTTTGAATTGCATGTATGTACATGTAATTTTCTCTGTCTTAAGCATGCTATCTCGACTTTTTCTTTTCTTAATGGTATTAATGGTATCTCTGAAGAGTAGAAGGTTTTTATTTTGATAAAGTCCAGTTTATCAGTTAAAGTGTTTAGTCTTTTTTGTGATCTATGAAATCTTTGCCCGTGGTGTGATCATGTACATTTTCTACTCATTTCTTTTTGAAGTGTTAGCTTTTAGGTTTAAGTCTGTGATCCGTTTGACTTATTTTTTGTCTCATGTGAGGTAGGAGTTGAAATTTCTCCCACATAATTCACTGGTTGTTCCACCACCGCTTGTTGAAAAGACTGTTTCCTTCCCCATTGTCTTGGACCTGTTGTTGAAAATCATTTGATGATATGTGTGAGGCTATTTCTGGACTTTCCAGTCTATCCATATGCTAACTGTTTTGATACAGTTGGCATTAATGTCATCTTGCTGTTTGTTTTCTATTTGTTCCATCTCTCTGTTCCTTTTTTCTCCCCATTTCTTGCCTGCTTTTGACTTGAGTTTTTTTTCAGAGTCTGCTTTCAAGGAATAATAGTGTATTTCATATATAATACAAGAAACTTACAGTGGTTTATTCTAATTGCTTCCGTCCTGTGCTTTGCGCTATTATATTGACATACATTTTACTTTTGCGTGTTATTAGTTTGGGGAGAATTTCTTTGTTGAAATTTGAGAGTGATGTCTAGAGAATTATCTTTGTGAAGGTGAATATCGATGAGGAAGATGCTGGTAGAACTCACTTTTTCTCATTCTGCTTTCATTAAAATGACCACATAGTGATGATTTATGAAAATCATAAATTAAAAATTTTTAATTTGATCAATTCAGAGCAGAAAACTTTGATATTTAAGGCCCCAAAAAAGGATGGGTATATCTTATATTCTTTTTGTAGAACTAGACCAGAATTACAACTTGGAGCATTTGTAAGTGACTGTCTCTGAATTACGCAGTTATTGACTTTAGGAAAATTATTTGGTGAAAAATGTAAACATTCCTCCCCTATGTTTTTAATCTATATATAAGGTAAACTTAGTTGTACTTTATATTAAAGTTTATGCTTTTAAATAATTTTGCTCATCTCATTCTAAACTTTTATTTTCAGGTCTTGATTTTTGTTATTCACTTTATATGTAATTCTTTTTCAACTTTGTGTCACTTGAGACTATGGTGAACATTCCATTTATGCTTTCATGTGAAATCATTGCTAAAAACAGCTGTTAGAATTCATGGTGTAGGCTAATTTTTAATTTTACTCCTCATTTTATGTTGCTGATTATCTGTACATTTCCAGACAAGTTTTGGGACTGCTCTTTATTCTGTTTTAACTTCTAAGTGTGTTCTAGCTTACAGTTCTTCTCTGTCTACTGAAGGGTAATGAAGTCGAGACTGTGCTGCCTGATGAGAGTGGTAGGGAGCTTAGTGTTACAAGTAGAGGTTAAAGGAGAACATAGGGCTTTAGTTCTTGTGAAGTAGATTCCTCTGTCTCAGATTAAATTCAGACAGCTTCTGAGAGAAATTTTGTAATTCTGTGGACCTTTGTCTCTTCTTTCATATGCTGATAAGTATCCTAGGAAGTCATCTTGGACTTCCCTGGTGGTTCAGTGTTTGAGAATTCACCTGCCAGTGCAGGGTATGTGGGTTCCATTCTGATCCGGGAAGATCCCATGTGCTGCGTGGCAGCAAAGCCCATGTGCCACAACTACTGAACCTGAACACTGCAGCTACTGAAGCCCTCGTACCTAGAGCTGATGGTCTGCAACAGGAGAAGTCACCATAATGAGAAACCCAAGCACTGCAATGAAATGTAGCCCCCGCTCACCACAACTGGAGAAAACCTTTGTGCAGCACAGAGGACCCAGCACAGTCATAAATTAGGAGATAAATAAATGAAGTCATGTTATTTTCTTTTTTTATTCCTAACAGTATTAATAATTCTAGACATAATTGTTTGAAGTGAAATGGCATCTTTGAAGATTATATGCTGTCTTTCAGAAGATCATGTGTTGTCTTTCAGATCACTGGGTTTTAAAATTTTGTAGGTGTACTTCATCATTAAATATGTAGTTCATTCAGAGAACTTCTGCTGTGAAAAATAGGGTGATCAAGTCTCATTCCTTCCCATTTCATTTTTCTCTTTTATTCTTCTGAAAAACCTTCCTTGGTACAGCCTCCCCTTCGGAATTGAATTAGATTCTACTTCAGTGTGTTTCAGTGACTGTATTTTAATTACCTACTGATAGGTTTCTCTATCTGCTGCACTTTTCTTGGGCTCCAAAATCACTGCAGATGGTGACTGCAGCCATGATATTAAAAGACACTTGCTCCTTGGAAGAAAATCTATGACAAACCTAGACAGCATATTAAAAAGCAGAGACATTACTTTGCCAACAAAGGTCGGTACAGTCAAAGCTATGGCTTTTGCAGTGGTCATGTATGGATGTGAGAGTTGGACCATAAAGAAAGCTGAGCGCTGAAGAATTGATGCTTTTGAACTGTGGTGTTGGAGAAGACTCTTGAGAGTCCCTTGGACTACAAGGAGATCAAACCCGCCAATCCTAAAGGAAATCAATCCTGAATATTCATTGGAAGGACTGATGCTGACTTTGAAACTCCAGTGCTTTGGCCACCTGATGTGAAGAGCTGATTCATCAGAAAAGACCCTGATGGTGAGAAAGATTGAAGGCAGGAGGAGAAGGGGACAACAGAGGACGAGATGGTTGGATGGCATCACTGACTCAATGAACAAGAGTTTGGGCAAGCTTTGGGAGTTGGTGATGGACAGGGAAGCCTGGTATGCTGCAGTCCATGGACTCGCAAAGAGTTGGACATGACTGAGTGACTGAACTGACTGAACTTCTTAAGGACAAGTCTATGTCTTATTCATCTTTTGGGACAGTCTAGCACATTAAGATATTTAGGAGATGTTTATTGCATGGTGTATTTATTTGCTATGGGTTCCATAACAGAATACCACATTCTGGGTGACTTAAACACCAAAAATCTCTTTTGTCACAGTGCTGGAGAGTAGAAGTTCAAGAACAAGTGTGTCTCTATGAGTGTCCAGATTTCATCTTTTCATAAAGGACACCAGTCAAATTGGATTAGGGCCCACTCATAATGACCTCATTTAACCTTAATTGCTTCTAAAGAAGTAAAAGGGCCCTATATATAGTCACATTTTGAGATACTGTGGGCTAGGATTTCAACATATGAATGTAGATGGATCACAGTTCAGTCCATAACACATGAATTTTTTGATTTGGTATACATTCTCGCTGAAGAAGATTCGTTATGGTCTAACACCAAACCAAGATTGTCAAGGTTGGGACCAAAGATTTCCGAGTTTGCATCAGAAGAAATGGCTTAATTCTGGTGTTTTGTCTTAATGTAATTGTAGTATATATTTTATGATTAAGACACTGCAGCGTTTAGAACTTGGAAATACTACCTAACTGTTCTCCTGTAATAAGTTTTCTTTCCTTTATTCTTTATATCACAAAACATGATAAAATACACAGTCACACACAGTATATATTTAATGATTAAGACACGGTTTAACATTGAGTGCTTGGAAGTACTACCTAGCTGTTTTCATGTGATAAAATAGTTTTCCTTCCTTTACTCTTTATGTCCCCAAAACATATTAAAACACAGTACACACACATCTGGGCACATGTGTGCTCTGTGTACATGTTGGTGGTTCATGTATGGTTGCTGAACACTTTAACCCAGGAGATACATTTATTAATTGAAGTATTTGGCTTCCCTGGTGGGTCAGTGGTAAGGAATCCGACTGCATTTCAGGAGACCTGGGTTTGATCCTTGGGTCTGTAAGATCCTCTGTAGAAGGAAATGACAACCCACTTCAGTATTCTTGGCTGGAGAATACCAGGGACAGAGGAGCCTGCCAGGCTACAGTCCATGGAATCACCAGGAGTTGGAGAGTCGGATATGACTGTGCGGCTGAGCATGCACTTGGTAATATCTATGTGTGTTGACTTTGTCTTCTGCTGTGGAGTCATAAAAGCAGCTTTTCAAAAGTACTTCTAAGTGTTTTTTAAAAAGTTAGAAAGCTTTAAGGCATGCTTGTTGTAGGACATCCGAATAGGGAAGAGTCATTAGATTCTTCTGTTTTATTCTGAACTTAAGAAAAAATGAACTCTCTGGATGCAAAAAGAAAGGTATCATCAAGAAACCTGCAATGGACAAAGAAGTGTGTTTGAGAACTTCTGCATACAGAAATTGCCGTCTTCTTAGAGCCTATTCCTCTCCTTCGTTTTCATCTTTGTTGCTGTCATCATCAATAATATTTGTATTACTTTGCTGTAACTGCTGTTATTTCAGTCTTACCTTTCTTTTCTATAATGCTGAAATTTTTGGTAATCATTTGCAGACTGTCAGGGCAGGTAAAAGATTAGGAAGGTTGGAGCCTTTTTCCAAATTGCTTTTGCTGGACTTGGGTTCCAAGTAATGGAAATTGGAGCTTTTAAATCTATTCCTTCCTTGAAACTTTATTAAATATTTTAGAAAATGGATGGACCTGGATCATGCAAAGAGTTTATTGTTGAATTATCTTGGAAAACCTGATTTGAAATAGTAACTGTAGCGCTCTAAAAAGGTTTTAGTCAAAACAGCAGAGTTCATCCTTGTAACAGTTAAAGAAAGTCAGTGATACTCACAGGTTTTCTGAACTTTCCAGTTTCTTGTCTTAAAAATTCTATAGTTCAGCCTTTGTTCTCCTATTTATGCTTAGCAACTTAGATCTGAGGAATGATACCCACTAGGGATTAAAGTTTTTAAATAACAAAGCTGAATCTCTTTCCTTTTTTTTTTTTTTTTTTTTTACTATTTGGTTATTTTGCTCTTTGAATTTCTCAAATAAAGACATTATAGATAGAAGTCACCTGTGTTTTCTGTATCAGTTGAAGAAACTTTGCATTTTAGGAACATAGTTTCATATTTTGAAGATATTTTGTATTTTTAGAAACTTTATGCTTTTTACCATTTTTGTGAATTTATTTGCAGTTTTTTTGTACTATTGACATTGTCATCTTGTACATTTTCAATGGAAATTAAGATGATATTGTTAGTCACAGTTGACATGTAATCATGTTAACCATGGTAAGCAACTAAAAATTACCCATATTATTATAAATATGTTTGAAACATGCTGTATGCTTCTTTTATTGAGAACAGTCTGTCTTCTGGAGGGCTCCGAATCATGATTCAGAACATGAGCTTTTATTCTTTGCTTTATTTCAGTATTGCCCTCAGAATCTTTTCACATAAATAATGTTATTTAATCTAGACAAACTGCTGACTCTTTAGTTATTGGGACAAGTGCTTTAGTTCTTCTGTCTTTTAATATTTAGGTGCTGCCACCAGTATTACATCTGTTAAATCCAAACAATACTTACTAGTATTAGCTTATTGGCATTAAATATAAAATAATGTAAAAGCTTATTAGTATTAAATATGAAATAATAGTTTCTGAGTATTGAATTGCATGTGACCTTCCTGATAATTATTTTTAACCTTCATAGACTCATTTCTGTTTAGGTTCTGTTCTCAGGAGTTAAAGTTATATAAATCTGACTTCCAAATAAATGGAGTATTTATTTCTGCCTTATAGAAAGAGAAAAGGGGAGTTATTTCAACAACATGATAAAACTTGAAGAGTATTTTATGCGAAGGAATTATAAGTTACTGAATTATAAAAGATATAACATATTTTAACATGATTGTTTGCTTGGGTGGGAGTATGAAGTTTAGGACCAAGTGTGGTATCAGCAAAAAACAACATTCATTCTGAAACAGCATAATTCTGTAGTGTTCTGCAGTTTGTGGTTCTGGCTCGCTTGTTGAGTAGTGCTCTGAAAAAATGTTGAAGGCTTCAAGGTCATATTTTGGTATTTTGGCTTAAGTTTGGTTGATGCTGGATATGCAACCTTTGATTTGGTAAATCATTTCTCCTTCCTTCACATGACCCTCCACTCCTAAAACCACCTTTTACGCCCCCACTGCAAAGCCTTCTCCCTGGTCTCTTCTTGTTTTCCTTGCACATTTTTTATTGTTGTATCTATTTATACTCTGCCCACAGAACCATAAAGCCCACTATAGGTAGTGATTCTTGTGTATGCACTTTAACTGGTCATTGCATTTGCCTTTGACATAGACTTCTAGTCATTCTGTAATTAATTGAATAACTGGGCACACACTATATCAGTGAGAAATTTTCATTTTGACTTTCTCAGCCTACCGTCATTTGGATCCACCCTACCTATCTTAAATAGTATTTCCTGCTTCTCAAAAGGGTGTGCTAACTGCTTTGTTGAGGTTGTTCTCTTCAAAGAGTCTTGCATAAGTAACAGTAATTTTTATTTTTGTATTTTTTATTTTTATTTACTTCATTGGCATCATTCAACATATGTGACTGTTTATTCATAAGTAAAAGACCAATTCTCTTAAAATTGCTGACAAAAATTAGTTCAAATTGTTAAATTTGCTCCGGTGAAGATTTCAGATCTTATTTAGCAGTATAATTTAATTCTACATTTAGCTCTTGCATATTGTTAAATTTTGGTAAGATATTAGGCAAGTTAAAGTAAATACCTTTCCACTTATAAAAGTCTTTTTATTGGCCTCTGTCACTTTAAAAATAAAGAATTCTCAATTCACTGAGTTCCAATCGCCAAGGAAACCTGGAGGCCATTTGAAGTTCAGTTTTGGAAAGTGAAAGTTTAAATAATAGTAATCTCTAAGAGTAGTTTGTAAATTTGAAGCCTTTTGAAAGTTGACAGATTGACTTCTTGAAAGCAAGATTGTGGAGGTTTTTTTTCCTTGCACATTTTTTGACTTTTTACTGATACTTTTCATTTAACTCAATAATTATTATGCTTTAATTGGTGAAAAATTTTGTGAAATGGTTTGATAATAGATTATTACTTTCCAAGCATGAAAATTTTCTTCATAGAGATAAGTTCAGAAACAACATGCCTAGGACTGTAGAGTAGTATCATTAACTAAAAAGGATAATCACCTCTCAAATTTGACAACTTCATTCAAATTTGCCAACAGTTAATTGCCCTCTATCAGTTTCTGCCTTATTTTGTCATTAAACTGTCCAGGACAGGTGGTCGTTTCTGGTCACTAAGGAGAAATTTTATGCTTAGTCAAGATTCTCATAAAAATCATACTATCTTATATTTGATTTATACAGAAATCTGCTAATAACAAAGTTGTGTCCTAGTCTAGAGGAAAAATAGAACATAGTCAGTTCTTTTTTCACTCATTTAAAAATTCTTCTACTTTGATTTCAGAAGTGGCAAATGATCATTTTATAAAAAAATTCAAACCATGAAGGAATTTGTTACATAAAAATACATATGCTCCTAACCTGTGCTTTAAATCTCCATCCACAATTATAGTCCCAAACTAAGTGTATATTTTTTTGTATTTTCTCCATGCATGTATAAACATAAGTTGTTTTACAAAAAAGGACAACATTTTAACAGACTTATTTGCAATCTGCTTTTAAAAAATTATCATACAGAAGCTGCCTCATTTTCAAAGGCTGCATAGCAGATTATTTTATGCTTATGCCCTTAATTTTTAATTGATGTGTAATTTATTGATAATATTTTGGTTTCAGGTGTACAACATAGTGGTTCAGTGTTTTTATAGGTTATACTGCATTTAAAGTTATTATGAAATAACTTTAAAATAATGGTTGTGTTTCCCGGTGCTGTGCAGTATATCCTTGTAGTTTATTTATTTTATACAGAGTACTTTGTACCCTTTAATCCCCTATGCCTATCTTGGTTTCCCTCCTTCCCTCTCCCCACAGGTAATCATTACTTTGTATCTGTGAGTCTTATTTCTGTTTTATTTTTTAGGTTCTGCATATAAGTGATAACAGAACATACCCTAATTTTGTCTTTGTTGTAAAATTACTGCTTGATTTTAAAAAAGGAAAAAAAGTTTGAGTTCAGATTTGCCCTTTCACTTCTACCCTCCTCAGTTACACACATAGTCATATAGTTGCTATTATTTTTAATTAAATATTATTTGAAGTTTCCAGTGAGCAAAATGATGAGAAACTGAATGTAGACAGTATGAATTTGAATTACTCTTTAGATAAAATTTTTAAAATTTATCTTCTAATTTATAACAGAGCCAATTTGGAGTGTTTGCTCATTCAGAAATGTGGTATCTCTCCACTTATGAGGAGTGTGTTGTACAGTTCTATAGTTTTATTGCATATAGGCCTTTTTTTGGTCAATTCTTTCTTTTTTTTCTTAATAGAATATATTTTATATAATAGGTAATTAGCAGTATCTTTATATCTCACATTTCATGTTGTAATATGAACTCCAAAGTCCAAGCCAATGCACAAATGCACAAATGTTAGATATTTGTGCATTGTACCCTATAATTTGTAATACTGCCTTCCTAACCAGTTGAAACTGACTGCCAGATACTCTTCAGACTTGGCAGGATAGATACACCCTTCGTTTTGCTACTGGCCATGATAATAACACAATCATGACTACAGCAGTAGACTCTTTATAATATATTGAACTCCACCCGGTTTGTACTGATAGGAGACCTAAATAGGTGCTAGCTGAATTTTTCTTTGATGATTAATACTTAGGGATTTTAGAGTACTTTAAACAAGACGAGCAAGAAAATCATTAAGTTCACTAAGTAATGGAAACCTATTATTTGAAAGACATTTAATTTCTCTTTTTCCAAAAGTAGTATGTCTTGTATTAGAAATTAGGGAGCTGAAGCATCTTGCTCCTCAGCTAATCCTCCATAGTAAAGGAGAGTTTAGAATATTTTTTTCTTAAATTTATTTTTTAATTGGAGCAAAATTACTTTACAGTATTGTGCTGGTTTCTGCCATACAGCATCATAGAATTTTTAGCGTTCATAGGTTTTGTGCCAAAAAACCTTTGTCACTTTAAGGTTTTGTAGAAACAGATGATTTTATGCCTTTCTTTGACTCTTAAGGATTTCATTTATTTTTAGTTATAAGGGAAGACCTTAAAGATTGTGTACCTTATGTGTATAACTGCTGCTCTGAAAAAGGAATAACAGCCATTATGCTAGGCACTGTGGTAGGTACTCTCATTAACCCCAAGTACTTTTACGAGGTCAGTACTATTATTATCCCAATTTTATAGAGGAGAAACAGTGTTAGTTTAAATAATATGCCTTAGGTTACCATAGCTAGTCACGGCCAGAGACTTGATTCCACGTCTGTTTAGTACACAAATGAAAACACTTAACTTTGGTTGACTATTTACTCCGTTTTGTTAGTGATCCCACTTAAATGTGGATTATAAACTTCCCTTTCACTCAGTATCTTTTGTTGTTCAGTTGCTCAGTTGCGTCCTACTCTTTGTAACCCCATGGATTGCAGCACGCCATGCTTCCCTGTGCTTCACTATCTCCTGCAGTTTGCTCAGACTCATATCCATTGAGTCGAGGATGCCATCCAACCATCTCATCCTCTGTCATCTCCTCTTCCTGCCTCCAGTCTTTCCCAGCATGAGGGTCTTTTTTAATGAGTTGGCTCTTTGCATCAAGTAGCCAAAGTATTGGAGCTTCAGCTTTAGCATCAGCCCTTCCAGTGACTATTCATGGTTGACTTCCTCTAGGATGGACTGGTTGGATCTCCTCGCAGTCCGAGGGCCTCTCGAGAGTCTTCTCCAGTGCCACAGTTCAGAAGCATCAGTTCTTTGTCACTCAGCCTTCTGCCTTTTGGGCTTCCCTGGTGGCTCAGCTGGTAAAGAATCTGTCTGCAATGCTGGAGACCTGGGTTCGATCCCTGGGTTGGGAAGATCCCCTGGAGAAGGAAACATCTACCCACTCCAGTATTCTGACCTGGAGAATTCCATGGACTACACAGAGGGTCGCATAGAGTCAGACATGGCTGAGCGACTTTCACTTTCAGCCTTCTTTATAGTCCAACTCTCACATCCGTACATGACTACTAGAATAACCATAGTTTTCACTATATGAACCTTTGTCGGCAAAGTGGTGTCTCCGCTTTTTAATATACTGTCTAGGTTTGTCATAGCTTTTCTTCCAAGGAGCAAGCGTCTTTTAATTTCATGGCTGCAGTCACCATCTGCAGTGATTTTGGAGCCCAAAAAAATAAAGTCTAACTGTTTCTATTTCCCCATCTGTTTGCCATGAAGTGATGGGACCAGATGCCGTGATCTTCTTTTTTTGAATGTTGAGTTTTAAGCCAGCTTTTTTATTCTCCTCATTTCACCTTCATCAAGAGGCTCTTTAGTTCCTTTTTGCTTTCTGCCATTAGAGTGGTGTCATCTGCACATCTGAGGTTATTGATGTTTCTTCCAGCAGTCTTGCTTCCAGCATGAGCTTCATCCAGCCCAGCATTTCACATGATGTACTCTGATTTCCCTGGTGGCTTAGAGGGTAAGGCATCTGCCTGCACTGTGGGGGACCCAGATTTGATCCCTGGGTCGGGAAGATCCCCTGGAGAAGGAAGTGGCAACCCACTCCATGCTCTTGCCTGGAAAATCCCATGGATGGAGGAGCCTGGTAGGCTACAGTCCATGGGGTCCCAAAGAGTTGGACATGACTGAGCGACTTCACTTTCACTTTCTTTCTTTTCACTCTTCTAATGAGATAAATAAGCGGGGTGATGATATACAGCCTTGACATACAGTCTTGGCATACTCCGTTGTTCCATGTCTGGTTCTAACTGTTGCTTTTTGACCTGCATACAGGTTTCTCAGGAGGCAAGTAAGGTGGTCTGGTATTCCCACCTCTTTAAGAATATTCCAGTTTGTTGTGATCCACACAGTCAAAGGCTTTAGCATAGTCAGTGAAGCAGAAGTAGATGTTTTTTTGGAATTCTCTTGCTTTTTCTGTGATCCAGTGGATGTTGACAATTTGATCTCTGGTTCCTCAATTTGATCTCAGTATCCTTTGAGTATATCTTTTTCCTTAATATTTTCTCGAAGTTCTTAAATTCACTATAGCTTTTTTGGTTATTATTGTAATGCCTTTATTTCCTCTAGCTTCCTAGAATGTTTTGGAGATATAAAATATCTTTGTGTTGAAATCTTCCTCTTGGTGGTTTGGTTAGTCAGCTGTTCTCTACCCTAAGTCACTTGAGGTCAAGTTTGTACTGGGAGGGTGGGGCACAAGACTTCTGCATTCAGAGAGTAAACCTGAGATGAGATAGTCAGACCCTGTGAACTCTAAATGTAAACTTGGTGTTCTCTGTGCTTCTTGGTTCCTCTTTACCCTTTCAGGGGAGATATCCTGAGCAGACCTCTCCTAAGGTAGCTTTCAGAGTCTGACAGTTCTAAGCTCCATTGTCCTATATCTTCATTATCCTATGTCTTCTTGCCTTTTTTTCCCTTTTAATTCTATGAAAGGGACTTCTGGGCTTCCCTGATAGCTCAGTGGGTAAAGAATCCTGCAGTGCAGGAGGCCCCAGTTCAATTTCTGGGTTGGGAATATCCACTGGAGAAGGGATAGGCTACCCACTCCAGTATTCTTGGGTTTCCTTTGTGGCTCAGCTGGTAAAGAATTTGCCTGCACTGCGGGAGACCTGGGTTGGGACTATCACCTGGAGAAGGGAAAGGCTACCCACTCCAGTATTCTGGCCTGGAGAATTCCGTAGACTGTGAAGTCCATGGGGTCGCAAAGAGTTGGACACAACTGAGCAACTTTCACTTTAACATATGAAAGGAAATAAAGAGCAAACTTATTTCTAGTTCATTTTCTGAAAACTTCTAAAACTTAAATAGAAAATTTAAAATTATCTTATGTATTCCTTTTAAAATCTTGTTCCTTTAGAGTTCTGTAAAATTATTTTTATTTAAAAATTTAAAATATTGTGTTAATCATAAAAATATATTTATCATTGGTAGTGAAGGTTCTTACCAATAATGATGACTCTTTCTAAACTGTATCACTGTATTGAAGTAACAGCTCCTGTAAGTTGTATTGATAAACTTAGTGGGTTTTTACCCCCATTATTAAACTTATACCATCACATAAGCTTAATTTATAATGTAAATTGCCAAATCCTAACCCTAATTTTTAGTTTTGAAAGTTAGCCTTTTTAGCTGTTATCTTCTTTCACGCAGGATTTACTACTCATTCTGTATCCTAAACTAATATCAGGAGTAATTGGTATGCTGCTGTTATGAATAGCAGTAAAATGATTGAATCAAACCAGTACAAGGAAGAACTAGTATTATGGTTTCAGTATTGAAACACTATATAATATCAAACCATTCATAATACGGCCAAGGAACTAGATATATCTAGTACAAAATTACCTTTATAAATTAGATCAACCAATAATTTTTACAGAAATAAAATACTAGATGGTAATCTTACTAAATAGCAAGTAGTTCAGAGCATTCTTTATTGATCCTTTGTGTCAATTTTGTTGCTTTTTTAGTTAAAAAATATAGAATTTATATTTATTTCTTTTCATGACCTTGCTCCTCTTTTTCTTAGTTCAAAGTAGAGCATACATTTGTACTCCCTTGGTGGGAACATCTCAGGTAATATGGGATGTTAATATTGCATCTAAGGACTGTGTGACAGCGGAGAGAACAGTTACTGGCATACAAATGCACATACATGAGGCACCATACTTACTTCTCTCCCTTACTCCACACTTCTCTCCCTTACTCCCTTTCCACCTTGAATTAGACAGACAAAATTCACCAAAAATCAGAGCAGAGTTAACATAAAGAGTTCATTATTTTGGCCTTGGGGCATAAACTAATGGAAAAGAAATTGAATTTAGTAAATTATGCTGTGAATCATTTCTTTGTAAATTCTCTTATGGATTCCAGTTCTCAGAATTTATCTTGTTCTTTTGGCAGATTTTTATTGCCTCTCGGGATCTGCTTTACCAAGACCCAGAGGGTGATCGTAATGATCTGAGGCCCAGAAATCTTGATTATGGCTTTACTTTTTGGCAACAGCTTTATTGAGATATAATTCACATACCATACACATCTCTAAGTGCACTGAACTCAGTGGTTTTTAGAATATGAACTCAGTTGTACAGTCATCAAAGGAGTCTTTAAATAAGTGGTCTTCTATGACTTTTTTTTTAGCATGGTGTTTTTGAGGTCTGTATACTGTAAAGGGAATCAGTACTTCATTTCTTTTGATGATTGACTGTTAATCAATTTTGTGGACTTACTTATTCATCAGTAGATGGACATTTGTATTGTTAACATGTTTTGGCTCTTGTGAGTGGCTATAATGGTACTATTAATATTTGTGTATAAAGTTTCGTGTAGATATATATTTTCATTTCTCTTGGGTTATGCCTTGGAGTGGAAGTGTTGGATCATATAACTCTGTGTTTAATCTTTTGAGGAACTGCCAAACTACTTTTCCAAAGTATATGTACCATTTTACATTCCCACCAGCAATGTGTGAGGCTTCCAGTTTCTTTACTCCCTTGTCAACATTTGTTATTATCTGTAGTTTTTATTGTAGCTCTCCTAATGGGACCTACTTGAATCTTGAATCACATATACCTGTGCCTTACTGTGACTTGTTTTTCTTGCATTTAATTATGGTGATCCTTGTATGACTGGCTGCCTCTTACAGTTTGCTCATTGCTCTATACATATGTAAACCCATCTTTTGTTCCTCCTTTACTGCTGATCCTGCTGAATTCCAGACAAGGCTTGATGATTGATCTTGGATACAACACTGCCTGTCCTTGAAGAAGATAGAGATTTTGATAGCTTCCTATAGAAATAGGTTGTTTCAGTTTTTAATCGCTGTCATCTCTTTATCTATTTGATAATAGTTAAATGAAAACATATACCTGTTACGTTGTTTATTCCTGTAATTGTCAATTGTGGAGAAGAAAAATCTTGCTACTAAATATCTGTCTTGTTTTCCTCCTTTTTTTGGAAGTAGTTTACAAAGTGGGTGTTAAGTACAAAAATCAGCTATAGTGTTAGAAGTTAGGATAATAGTTAAAACCCTTGATGGGTGGAGTGACTGGAAGGGGATTTCTGGAATGCTAGTTATCTTATGTTTCTTGATCTTGGAGCTAGTTACATAAGTGTGAGAATTCATTGACTGTAAACTTAGAATATATGTTTTTGTTATACTTCAATAAAACCTTAAGTTAAAATTGTTAACATTGTTTAAATCATTTTTAGCACTAGTAAAGGTCTTCATTTGTCTTATTAACTACCTTTTAAATGAGTATATTTCCATTTAAAAATTTTATTTATTTTCAATTGAAGGATAATTGTTTGACAATATTGTGTTGGTTTCTGCCATCATCAACATGAATCGACCATAGGTATGCATATGTCCCCTCCGTCTTGAACCTCCTTGCCGTAACCTCCCATCCCAAGAATGTATTCCATTTTGAGTCATGATATTTAATACCTTACATTATCACCATTCTTGTATATACACTGCTTTGATGTAGATGTTTTAATTTCAGGTTCTCTTGTTAGGGCTTCCCAGATGTGCAGCTCATAATTTTAGAGATACAATGATTTAGGTTTTTAGATTGGCTGTTGAGAGTTTGATTTTTATGTTCTGCTGTGTTGCTTTAACTGAGTGATCTGAAGCAATTCAGTGTTGGCTTTTTTGTTTCTATATGTATCTAAAACTTCATGAAATTTAGTAGTTGTGTCTACTGTCTATTGGTCAGTTGAGTCTGGTTAAGAGACTAGAGTAGTGTGAAGGAAAGAACCACAAAAGAGAAGCTATATTTATATTCATTATTTATAGTAATCATCTATCACAGTAACCATCAAGATGTACAGAAAGTATTTGATATAATTATCTCTTTAAAATGTGATAAAAGAAAAACATTATTGACTAATCAAAGTCTTTTGAATTCTGATCCTTTTATCTGTTTATACTATAATAGGTTTTGGAGAAATTGATTTTGACCAAATACATTATGCTGCTTATGTTAGGAAGATACAATAAGATCAGCTTTTTGATTAAGATAAGTTTTGAAGTAGGCTTAAGTTCTGTGTTCTATGATCTTTACTCTGTTTCTAAAAATTGGATCTGTAAGAGGTATCAGAAAAATAACTTGTTATAGCCATTTTATATCCTGATGAGAAAAAGGCATTTCTGCCCTATTACAGGAATATTCATGCTTCCCAGTTGACGCTTGTGATAGAGAACCTGCCTGCCAGTGCAGGAGACTTAAGAGATGTGGGTTCGATCCCTAGGTTGGAAAGATCCCCTGGAGGAGGGCATGGCAATCTATTCCAGTATCTTTGCCTGGAGAGTCCCATGGACAGAGGAGCCTGATGGGCTATGGTCCATGGAATCATAAAGAGTTGGAGAGTCGGACACAATTGAAGCAACTTAGCACGCACGCACAGGAATATTCTCAGTGGATATGATAAGTCTGTAAATATTATAATAAAATGCATTGACCATCTTTTAAATATCATGTTGTGTCTTCTAGGCCTTCCTTAAAGTTTCCCATGTCTCAATGGACTCCTGAATATAACAAGCTGTATACCTTAAAAGTGGATATGAAGAGTGAGATTCCTTCTGATGCACCAAAGACACAGGAGAGTCTGAAAGGGATCCTCTTGCATCCAGAGCCCATCGGGGCAGCCAAAAGTTTTCCTGCTGGAGTTGAGATGATTAATAGTAAAGTGGGGAATGAATTCTCTCATTTGTGTGATGATTCTCAAAAACAAGAGAAGGACATGAATGGTAACCAACAAGAGCAAGAAAAAAGTGTTGTTGTGAGGAAGAAACGCAAAAGCCAGCAGGCTGGCCCTTCATACATGCAAAATTGTGCTAAAGAGAACCAGGGAATATTAGGATTGAGACAACACCTAGAAACACCAAGTGATGAAGATAATGATTCCTCTTTTAGTGATTGTCTTTCTTCTCCTTCATCTAGTCTACATTTTGGAGATTCTGATACTGTGACTTCGGATGAGGATAAAGAAGTCTCTGTAAGACATTCCCAGGCAATTTTGAGTGCTAAAAGTAGAACTCATAGTTCACGGTCCCATAAGTGGCCTCGGACTGAGACAGAATCCGTTTCAGGATTGTTAATGAAAAGACCCTGTTTTCATAGCAGTTCATTAAGGAGACTTCCATGCAGAAAGAGATTTGTGAAAAATAATTCCTCCCAGAGGACACAGAAACAAAAAGAGAGGATATTAATGCAGAGGAAAAAACGAGAAGTGTTAGCCCGAAGAAAATATGCGTTGCTCCCCAGTTCTAGTAGTTCCAGTGAGAATGACCTCAGCAGTGAATCCTCTTCCAGCTCATCAACTGAAGGAGAAGAAGATTTGTTTGTTTCTACCAGTGAAAACCACCAAAACAATCCAACTGTTCCCTCAGGTAAAACTTTTGTTCCTTAAATTTAGTATAGAATGGAAGCTATTGCATTGTGTTTGTCCTTATTTTCTTCTACATTTGGTGATTTCGTTATATTTAAAAGGAATATGAGGCTCTATTAACTTTTATGTTTAACTTTTATGTTTAAGCTCTATAAATAACCAAATTTATTTAGCCGTGACCCCTCTTCTGAGATACAAATGTTTAAATTTTCTAAAATTTTAAATAGAAAATTGTAAATTTTTCTATTTTTCTGATGAAAATGAAGCAAGAGATTTTATTGAGGGTTGTTTTGAAAAAATTTTCTTTTTATACATATCAGATTATATTTTATAAATTGTTGACTTATGGTACAGTTTCTTTTTTTTCCTGTAGTGCTTCTTTAATATGTTTACCTTTTATGAGTGCCTTTTTAGATAGCTATGTGACAGATTTCTTTTACATTCAACCGCAGTAGGGACAATTCTGGTCACTAAAAAAGACTTATATTTCCTTAAGTACTCTGTTCTTTCTGTTTACTATTCCTTTGTCATGTTCTTTATAACCAAAAAATAATTTCAAGCATTTGAGAGGTAGCTTTTATTGTGATACTGAAACACAAACTTTTAGTCCTGACAGCACTCAGTCAAGCCTGTGATTAGTCAGTTAAAAATAGATTAATCATCAGCTGGAGTGCACCCCTCACCACAGTAAATGTTACATTTAATTGGAATAAGTTTATGTATAGTCTCTGAAGTGTATGTTACACATAAACCATTTTTACACTTCATAGTAACTTAAGGTAGTTTGATGAAGTGAGCATTGAGGAGTCAAGCCTGAACTGAGGTAAAAGATTACTTTCTTGTGAAATTATAAGGAAAATGGGATTTGAGAGAGCCTGATTTTTATGGGGCAAAGATCATGGTTTCCAATTACTGGCAGAACTTTCTCGATATTTGCCTGGTGTCTTCCTGTTGAGGGCAAAGCCTACTAGCCTTCTCTGCAGATGACCATTTCTCCCTCTTCTCTCCTTCTATATGGGTCCCTTCCTTTTTTAAGACTCCCTCTCCTCTTCCATGTTTATTTTTCTATCCTTGCCAGAACACTGAAATCAGCAACCTTGTTCTTAATTTTAGTCTTAGCTATGGTTAGTTCATTTTTTTTTTAAACCTACCCAAATACTTGTTTTTAAAAACGTTCATTGAGATCACTTGAAAGAAGGTTACAGCAGCCATTCCTTGAAGTTTCTTGAGAAAGAGGGAAGTGATAATAGGAACTGTCTTGCTTAAATGTCACATTTTACATTTTTCTCAGGTAATTGGAAAGTGAAGACTAGTTTGGGGAGTAGGAGAAACATAATCTAGTGTCTGCTTGAAATCAGTGAGACAGCATGGTTGGTTATGTAAAGCAGAAGTTCCAAGGAACTGGTATTTGTAAGGAAGCATAAGAGTAGAGTAAATATAGGTCTGGATCAGTGTCTTTATCTAGGAAGAAAGGAGTTTGTATATCCTCAAATATTCAAGATAAATTCAAACTCTTAATTCATTTTAAAATCTTGTTTAGTACTGTTGTAGCATGTGGGTTTTTAAACTTTCTTGTAAGAATTACATTATTTTCAAACATTACCCTTAATGGTTTGTCTCTGAAAACAGATCCAAAAGTTGAAGCCAAATACTCCTGATGTTTTCTCGTTTCTAGACCATAATTTTGTTTTAAATTAGTTTTTAATAATAATATTCATTTGGTGTGAAATTTTAAAAGTACCAAGAAAGTATAAAGTAAAAAGTAAGTTTACCTCTTCTTAGGTTCCAGTTTTGCTACCCAAAAGTAATCAGTTAGCAGTTTCTTACTTCTTTCAGAAAATGTGGAAGTATATATAAATGTAGATAAGTAATGTGGGTTTTAAAAATATCAGTATGTATAGTTACCTCATTAAAAAAAAAAGCTGCATAGTATTCCCTTTGTATATGTGTTCCACAATTTATTTAATCAACTTATTTTTGTTGATATTTGCTACATTCATCAGTATTCAGCGTTCTGCATGCATTTTTTATATGTCTAAGTAAGCATATCTTAAGGAATAATTTGAAAAGTATATCACAGGGTATATGCATTTTAAAATTGGTAGCAGTTGTTGCCAGGAGTTTGCCTCAAGTTCTTCACGTCCCAACAGTGGAGGATATCATGATAGTAATAATACCTAGTATTGGAGACTTCCTGGTAGTCCCATGGTTGGGATTCTTCCTGCCAGTGCAGGGGACACTGGTTCAATCCCTGCTCCAGTAAGATCCCACATGCCACGGAGCAGCTAAGCCTGTGAGCCACAACCACTGAGCCTGCAAGCCGCAGCTGCTGAAGCCCAGGGCCCAGAGCCCATGCTCCGCAACAAGAGAAGCCACTGCCATGAGAAGCCTGTACACTGCAACAAAGAGAAGCCCGTACTTGGCTCTACTAGAGAAAGCCCAGGTGTAACAATGAATTTAGACCCAGTGTAGTCCAAATAAATAAATAAAATTTTAAAAAGTACCTAGTATTTGTTGGGTATTTACTCTGTGCTGGTAATGTTCTGGGCTTCCCAGGTGGCGCTAGTAAAGAACCCGCCGGCTCGTACTGGAGATATAAGAGGTGTGGGTTTGATCCCTGAGTCAGGAAGATCCCCTGGAGAAGGGTATGGCAACATACTCCAGTATTTTTGCCTGGAGAATCCCACGGACAGAGGAGCCTAGTGGGCTATAGTCCGTAGGGTCACAGAGTTGGACATGATTGAAGCAAGTTAGCACGCATGCACAGTAATGTTTTAAGTGTTTTATATGTGTTCTCATTTAATCCTCCAACTCTTTGGAGGTAGATTCTGTCATTATCATCTTCATATCATAGAGAAACATTTAGAAAACCATTTTAGAATAATTTATATACAGAATAGTTAAATATTGATGGGACTTAGCTGTATTGTCAAACATTTTTTTCTTTTATTCCACTTTATTATATTTTTTTATTAATCTTTATTTTCTGACTTTTTATTTTGTATTGGGGTATAGCTGGTTAACAATGTTACGACAGTTTCAGGTGAACAGCGAATGGTGTATTGTCAAAAATTTTTGAGTGCTTTAAAAAAATTGACTTCTTTAGGTTCTTTGAAGTAGGGTTTTCTTCTAGATATGTTTTTAGCACTGGCTTTTTGACTCCAGGTCTAGTGTGTTTTAGTGTGTATAAACGATCAGGGGAAGATTTATCTACTAAACTTTAGTAATATGATTTGTAATGTGGATGGGCATTATCTGGAGTACTGGGACAATTTTTTCATAAGGCTATTCATCAGCGCTTATTGATTATTACTGTAGTGAACTGATGGGAAGAATGTTTTACATATTAAAGTCTTTTGTTTAACCTTCAAACTCTCTAAGGCAAAACTCTTGTAGATAATTAAAGGGTTTTGCCAGATTACCAAGAATGAGTTATTTAAGTCAGTACTTTGTATTGTATAACAAATTAGTTCACATGTAATCAGCAGATTTCTGTGTAATCCCTATTTGCCTTTTGCTTTATCATTATTGTCTTTTAAATTTATTAGAGCTCTCTATTCAAGCCTAGAAAGCCAAAATGATATACAACTTGAGTTGTTGGACATTGGGTTATTTCTCTTTGCCAGTTGGGTAGAGTTTATACATCCTGTTTTGTTCTCAATATTTGCCAAGAACTTCCTATGTTTTAAAATAACCTAGTGGCAGCTAAGTTTCAGAGAGCTGCTCAGTGTGCCTTCTCAGAACTGCTGCTTAGATTTTTATTATATAGTACTCTAGGCTTTGGCTTCTCCCAGTTAACTGTGCTTTTGAGGACCTCCTTATTTTACTAACTTTAAATTAAATATTTATAGATTATATTTCTTCCAGACTTGAAGGAAATGTAAATACCATGTATGTCCCCAAATTCTAGCTCTCTTGAGCTAGAATATGTCAGTCCTACTTTCCTACTGAGGAGAAAAAAAAAGTTTTGACTGTCTTGAAATATATACATTTAGGGCTATAGTTAAAGAAGTCATTTATCTAAAGTAGCAGTTTTAGTCTTAAAACTAAATCACTAATTTATTTGCATATATAAAATGTTGAATAAATATCAATTTAGAAATATTGCATGTTGGTACTCAAATTTCCTGATAATAGGAATAATAATAATAATAATAATAATTATTATTATTACTTACACACGCACCTTAGGTACCAGTGACTTGGTAATTGCTTGAACCACATTTTAGGTTGGACAGTTTTCAAGATCATATTATTCTCATCTTTGTGTAAGATATAGCACTTGCTGACACCATGAGTGATGCTGTCTGTCACTGGAAATTTTATCCCAAGCTACATATACCTTTTTTCCTTATATTATGACTGGAAAATCCCTTTTTCATAGGTTTTTTGTTTGGTTTTGTTTTATATCTCATAGCTGTACACTTTATTTACAGCTTTTAAAAATATATCCAACAGGTGTATATTCATATTTTGTGACTGTACTCCATACTGTATTGACTTAAGGGTTTTACAGGTGTACTCAACTTGTAAAGATGCTCAACCCTTGGAATTGTGAAGTCCTTACACTGTGAATTATATCTAAATTCATGAATATTTCTTTTCTAAAAGTAACAGGTTTTGTTGTTATTTTATAATTTTTGCATGGGAATTTTCACACTTTTAATATAAAAATGTATAAATACACAATGAACTCTTACATATTCAGAATCTAACTTCAGTTTTCAACATTCTGCCATTCTTATTTCATCTCTCACCTCTCACTTGTTTTTTTCTTTAATGGAGAGTTTCAGAACAGTTTCTGACATCATACCATTTAGTTTGTTTTATATACTACATATTTCCTACAGACTGGTAGATCTAAAAGCTTGATTAGATTCAGGTTCAGTTTAGCAACATTTCCTTGGTGGCACTGTGCACTTCCTGTTGTATCACATGTTAAAATTGATGAAAGGGTTTAGATTGTGTCATCCTGATCCTTCCACTATAAAATTTCCCATCAACATTTCATAAAATACTTTTAGCAGCTTTGATGATCTTATCTAGATTCATTTACTATTTTTTCAGAATAAACTCTATCAATATTTAAAGAGATTTTTCATTTTCAAGTACCATTTTGAGATCATGGATTTTGGCATAGTTGATGTGTTGCAGTCTTCTTATTCTTTTTGATGTTCAGATAGTTCCATCTTTGGCCAGTGGGAGCATTTTCAAGTTGGTCTGTGTCCTTCTGATACCACTCAAGTAAACTTTGATAATTTCCTTCTCTCTGATATAACAAGATAGTCCAGATTCATCCTTTTCATTTCCTGTCCCAAACCTGGAACTAATCATTCCAAGTACTCCTGATTGCTTTTTATTGAGAAATTATATTTAGAAACTATACACTGGGAACAAAACTGCTCATTGTTCTACTGGGTTATCATTGCTTTTCATCTTTTTTAATGGATGTAGTTTGTAAAGATTATAGAAAGATAAATCATTAATTCACGTGACTATTTCCACTGAAAATTTAGGATTAAGGTTTTTATGTAAGCTTGTGTTTTACTTTTTGATCTGTTTACTCTTACGTTGAAAATCTTGATTCTTAACAATACTAACTTTTATTCTGTACAAACTATAAATACATAGACAAATAAAAATTTATGCATGAATTTGAATGAAAATACTTATAATTATTACTAACAATAATTCTGTTGAATATAATACAAAATTTTTTCTGTGTGTTTCTTTCTTGCCCTTGGCTGGTTTTCTGTGTGGTTATTGCCACCAATTTAATATGCATTTAGGATCCTTTGTTTCATGGTTGCTGCAGGATTTTGTTTTTTTCTTTTAAAGGATTTGTAAAAATTTTTACTTTTGCCTTTTAATTCTGTGAAGCACATACCTGGTTCTGAAGTCAAAGTCACTGCAGACAGTGACTGCAGTCACGAAATTAAAAGATGATTGCTCCTTGGAAGCAAAGCTGTGACAGACCAAGACAGGGTATTAAAAAGCAGATACATCTCTTAGCTGAAAAAGGTCCATATAGTAAAAGCTGTAGTTTTTCCTATAGTCAGGTATGGATGTGAGAACTGGGCTATAAAGAAGTCTGAGCACTGAAGAATTGATGCTTTTGAATTATGGTGCCGGAGAAGACTCTTGAGAGTCCCTTGGACAGCAGGGAGATCAAACCAGTCAATCCTACAGGAAATCAACCCTGAATATTCATTGGAAGGACTGATGCTGAAGCTCCAATACTTTGGCTACCTGATGCAAAGAGCCAACTCATTGGAAAAGACCCTGATGCTGGGAAAAATTGAGGACAGGAGAAGGGGGTGACAGAGGATGAGATGGTTGGATGGTATCACTGACTCAATGGACATGAATTTGAGCAAGCTCTGGGAGGTAGTAAAGGATAGGGAAGCCTGGCATGCTGCAGTCCTTGGGGTCACAGAGAGTCAAACACGACTAAGTGACTGAACAAAATCAAAACTTTTAAATAAGATGCATTCATTGAGGTCTAGTTTTCCATCTCTGCCCTCTCTTCCTGTCTTTTTCTCACTAATAGTCATTTCTCACTATTTTTGCCTTAGTTTGTTCCATTTTTTCTTTTCAAAAAGATTAGCAAATGTATGTATATGTATGTGTATATATGTTTACATACCCACATCCTCCCCTTACGCACAACATAGCTCTCTTTTTCACTTAACAATATATTCAGTTGTTAGAGTATAGAGATATAATAGAGGAATAAAAAAATGGATATGAGATGTAGGCTTTCACTCCTCTATTCATTCTTTTTCATTCCTCTTTTATTTTTTCCACAGGTCCACAGTACTTGTTGTATAGTTATATCCTAATTTGTTCAACCAGTCTCCTACTGATGAGCAATTTTGCGGACTTTTGCTCTTATGAATTAGCTTGCAGTGAATAGCTTTTTATATGTGTCATTTGATAGTTTATGCCATTGTATCTTTGGGATAGAATTCTAGGAGGGGATTGTTGGGTCAAAGACAAAAGAGTATGTTATTTTTAAAATACGGCCAAATTTCTCTGTGAAGAAATGTAACCATTTTGGATTCATCAGCGTTGTATGAAAGTGCCTATTTCCCCAAAGCCTTTCCAGCAGCATCTGTTGTTAGATTTTAATTTTTTGGTCCATTTGATAGGGAAGAAGTAGTATATCAGTGTATTTTAATTTGCATTTTTTATGAGTAATGTTTGTGTGTCTTTTCATGTATTTAACAGTTATTTGCATTTCTTTTCTTGAGATCAGTCACTTCATTTGCCTGTTTTTCTCTCAGAATATTGGTCATTATTCCATCCATTTTTTTTTTCATTTATTTTTATTAGTTGGAGGCTAATTACTTTACAATATTGTAGTGGTTTTTGTCATACATTGACATGAATCCATCCATTTTTAGAAGTTTTTTATGTATATATTAGAGAGATGTATTTTATATCGCACATTTTCCTCAAAATTGTCTTTAGTTTTTGACTCTGCAGTGTCAAGAATTGTTTTGGATTAGTCACATTTATTGACCTTTACTGTTTCTGTGTGTTTTTTTTTTTTTCAGTACCAAGTTTTTTGTTTGTTTGTTTGTTTCTGTGTTTTTAATCATAACTAGTAAAGTTTTTCCCACTAACCCATTTCTCTCTGGCCTCTGTATTGTTTACCTTTTTTTCCCCCCTTACAAAGCGCAGACCTATTTGATGTTTAATGGATCCTTTTTTTTTTTAATGACTATCCAACTGTCCCAAACCAAACCATTTAAAGTGTTCTTTCTCCTATCGACTTGAGATGCCACCTTTGTCATATGTTAAATTTCCATAAACATTTGGATCTATTTATGGAGCTTTCCTATCATTCCATTGGGCAGTCTGTCTGTCCATGTACTAGAAGCACAGTTTTAATTATAGACTCGTTCATATTTTCCTGATTATTTTCTCCTGTTTTTTCCTCCAAGTGAACGTATAATCAACTTTTTATTTGAGGATGGTGGTAGTGGGGAGACACATGATGATATATTTTTTGGAATTGTATTTATAGGCTAAATTAGAGTGAACTGACATCTTTAAGATTTTGGGTGTTCCTGTTCAGAGTATGGAATGTCTTTTCATTTACTGAAATGTAGTTTTGATCTTGCAGGGAATGTTTTGTAAATTTTTTATCAGCTTTATTGAGGTATAATTTACCTATCATAAAATTTATCCATATTGAGTATACAGTTCAGTGGCTTAGTAAAACTTAGAGCTGTACAGCCATTGCCACAGTGCAATTTTAGAACATTTCCATTAATCTCAAAAGATCCCACCTGCCTGTTTACAGTTAGTCTCTGTCCTACACTTACTTCCTTACAACCTCTAATCTGCTGCTGTCTCTATAGACTTTCTTTTCAGGACATTTCATATAAATGAAATCATACTATAAGTGATCTTTTGTATCTGGCTTCTTTCACTTCCCTTAGTGTTTTGAAGTTCATCTATGTTGTAGCAGATATCAGTAATTAGGTTCATTTTGTTTTTATTTAATTCTATTCATTTTATTACTTAGTTCCTTTATAGTATGCCTCTGTATTGATAAGCCACATTTTGTTTACCATTTGTCAGGTGGTGGACATTGAATTATTTCTAGTATTTGACTATTGTAAATAATACTATTTGTGAACATTTGGATACTGATTCTTTGTGTATGTATGTTTTCATTTCTGTTGAATAGATACCCAACAAAAGCATCCCAAAGAAGAGTCAAAGCTATTAAAACTTAAGTAACTTTGTGACTACAGAAGACAGAGGCAGTAGCAATGGCAACTGTAACAGGAAGATTCTTTTGATAGTAACAGGCATCAGCTCCTTGAGTATGGGTTTCATGATGATATATTTTATGTAAAGAGTCTGAGTTCAGATTTGGAATTAGGTATTAATTCCAAGTGTTGCTTATATTTGTTCCACAAGTCATTTAAACTTTCTAAGTTTCAGTTTCTTATGGAGCTAGACATGTAGAATATTAAATGTGGGACAGAGTATATGCTCACAAATTGGAAGCTCTTCTTGTTATTGGCATCATACCAGACTTAAGACACAGGGAAACGAAAATAACAAGTGATATGGAGGGGTTCTTGAAGAAGTCTGTGAGAGCACCCATTGTTTTTGTTACCATTGTTACACTATCCAGGTTGTTACATTTTATTTTTCTCATGAAGTACAAATAAAATAAGTAATCTTAAGAGAAATAGCTAAGTCACCTGCAGTCCCATCACTTTTAGTTACACTAAAGTTTCCTGTCATTTAATATTTCTATGTGTAAAAGACAACATAAAAATGAAATTGGTCCAATAAGAAGTGACCTGTTGATTTTTTTAAAGCTATATTAGGGTTAACTTAATAATTTCAGGGATATTTCCTTTAAATTTTATTTTAAATAATAGTGATTCTAAAGATACCCAAATCTTGCCTAATTGTGATAGTTATTTAGTTGCATAATTTTTGTGTAGTGTGTTCAAGTAATACTTATAAAGATTCTTTTTGGAAAAATTACATTTAAGCAAATAGAGGAACAGTGCCTAAATGAGTTACTTGTATAACTTTTAGTTATACAACCTCTATAGTCATAAAAAATGATGCAAATTGAATTTTAATGCATTAGGAAAGCTAACTTTGTATCATTTATCATTGGAACTGATGTTTGACTTTGCTTAACTATGTGAAAGGTGTTTAGTATTACCTGTCAGGCTGCAGTCCATGGGGTCACAAAGAGTGGGACACAACTTAGTGCCTGAACAACAGCGTTAGGTGATTTCTTTACAGACTTGTAAAGAAATTTCATATATACATACCATGGAGGGAAATCACCAATAAAGTTGATTTGCAGATGTAGTTTTTCTCCATGTAAAATGGTAATGTCTACTTGATAGGTTAAAATAAGGGAGGTTTTTTTTTTTTTATTTAATCCATGGTGTTTTATTTTTATATATAATACTTTTAGTTCTAAATATATGACTGCTGGGAGCTTTTAATCTGTATCATGTATGAGATATGAAGAATTAGAAAAGTAATTTGGGAAATTGAATTGAGAATATTACTTTAAGTAGACACTTAAGTGCTGCAGTTTTGTTGTTAAAATTAAAATTATGATGTTAAAAATACATTTAGGGACTTCCCTGTTGGTCCAGTGGCTGTAAGACTATGCCTTAGCAATGCAGGGGGCCTGGGTTTGATCCCTGGTCAGGGAACTATATCCGACATGCTGCAAATAAAGGATCCTGCATGCTGCACCTAAGACCTGGTGTAGCTAAGTAAATAAATTAAAAACAATTAAAAAGAAAAAAAATGAGAAGGCATCTCCTGGTTTCCCATATGTAAAAACAAAACAAGCAAATGAGAAACAAACAAAAAAACATTTGACTTGAACATGTCTATGTGTGTAGTCTTTAGAACTTAGAAACTACTTTAAAATTTTGCACATCTCATAGTTTTTAAATCTTAATTTTTTTTTTCTATTTCGAGGATAGAACAATTTATAAGTATTCCAAAATAGAAATGTTATGGGATATTTTTAAAATAACTATTTCTCCAATCATAACATCTTTCATTGCCTCTATGCTTTACTAGTGCATGCCTTATTATCCTCTTTGGAGTATCAGTATCAGAGAACATGTTATATATCTAATCATGGACATGTAACCTCCTCCAAATACTGGCCAGCTTTTGAAGTAGTGCAGATATTTGATGATAGAGCTGTATTACAAATGAAATTCCAGGATGTCTAGGAATGGTGCCTCAGGTGAAGGAATGTAGACTGTGTAAACTCCACACTGAGAAAAAAGTTGAGCCATTTGTTATCATGTGGTAAGCAAGCGTTCTGTCAGAACTGGATAAAATTGAATATACGCTATCAGTGGAATGCCAACATACTAGTAGAAAATACAATGAGAAAAAGGTAACATGTTTACAAAAGCAGCAAAGAGAATAAAGTGTCTAAGAATAATCTCAATTGAAGTACATTCGGCTTCTCTGAAGAAAATTATGTAACTATAGAATTACATTTACAATCAAACCATATTCTCTGTTTTTTTTTTAGGGGTTTATAGATATGATATTGGTAGATGACAAGATATGATCTTGGATGGAAGTATATATGTTTTATAGATATCAGGGCTTTTAAAGTGATGTCTAATGCCACCACTCCAGTCCAAATCTCAGGAATTTTTCTCTCCCCTTGATTTATAATCCTGAAGAATAATTAAGAAAACCTGAATGTACTAGGTATCAAAATAGAATTATTTTAGTCCTTTCAACCCACAATTATAGATCTACATGCTCAGAAGGTGAATTTAGACCTTTTATATCATGTCAGACACAGAGATTAACAAAATAGATCACAGACATAAATGTTAAGAGCTAAATTACACAATTGCTAAAGAAACGTACAAATTCTCAGTCATTGTTGGTTTTGTAGAGGTTTAAAGAGTCACCAAAAACGTGATCCATTAAAGTAATTGCTAACTTGGCATTTCGTCAAAATGAAAGACTTCTTTTCTTTTTAATTTTGTTTATTTTAATTGAAGGGTAATTGCTTTACAGAATTTTGTTGTTTTCTGTCAACCCTCAACATAAATTAGCTATAGCTATAGGTATATCCCCTCCGTCTTGAACCTCCCTCGCATCTCCCTCCCCACCCCACCCCTCTAGGTTGATACTGAGCCCCTGGTTGAGTTTCCTGAGACATACAGCAAGTTTCTGTTGGCTATCTGTTGTGCATATGGTAATGTAAGTTTCCATGTTACTCTCTCCATACATCCTAACCCTCTCCTCCCTTCTCCCCATGTCTGTACGTCTGTTCTCTATGTCTGTTTCTCCATTGCTGCCCTGCAAATAAATTCTTTGGTACCATCTTAAAATGAAAGACTTCTATGCTTCATAAGACACCATTAAGAAAATGAATATATAAGAGCTTTTATAATTCAACACCAAAGTCCAAGTTAAACATGAACGAAAAATCTGAATAGATATTTTGGCACAGTGGCTAATAAGCATTTGAAAAAAATGCTCAACACTATTAGTTACTATAGAAATGAAAATTAAACCACAATAAGATACTACTATATATGCACTGCTGCTGCTTCTGCTGAGTCCCTTCAGTCGTGTCCGACTGTGCGACCCCATAGACGACAGCCCACCAGGCTCCCCTGTCCCTGGGATTCTCAAGGCAAGGACACTGGAGTGGGTTGCCATTTCCGTCTCCAATATATGCACTAGAACAGTTATAATAAAAAAGAGACAATAATAATTCATGGCAAAGATGTAGACAAATTGGAGCCTTCATTTTCCTGGCAAGAATGTGAAATTGAACAGTCACTTAGGAAAACAATTTGGCACTTCATTAAAATGCTAAACATAAATTTATGATAGTATTTAGAAATTGCATTCCTAGGAATTTACCCAAGAAAAATGAAATCACATGTATACATTAAGTACATACATTTATTTATAATAGTCAAAAGTGAGAAAAATTTAGGTGTCCATCAATAACAGAAGAATGGATAAACTGTGATATATTCATATGATAGGATACTTACTCAGCAGTAAAAATGAATGAACTATTGATATGCCAGAAAAATGAATAAATCACAAAATAAGTATGCTTAGCGAAATAAGCCAGATATGAAAGTGTCTATAATGTATCACTCAATTTATATTGAGCTTTTGAAAATACAAATCAATCCATAATGACAGAAAGCAGGTTAGTTGTTGTAGGGGTGGTTCAGTCGGACACACGCTCAGTCGTGTCCGACTCTTGCGACCCCATGGACCGTAGCCCACCAGGCTCCTCTGTCCATGGGATTTCCCAGGCAAGAATAGTGGAGTGGGTTGCCATTTCCTTCTCCATGTTGTAGGGGTGTAGGGATGCAGATAGAGGGATGGGGAGTGACTGAAATAGGGCTCGTGGGATCTTTTTAGGGTATTGGAAATATTTTTAAACTGAACTGAGGTGATGGTTATGCTTCATGAATGTACTAAAGTCAGTGAAATGTACACTTAAAGTGGATGAAATTTTAAGCTCTCAATATCATTTTTATTGGAAAATTCTTATCTCAAGCATATCTTAGAAATTGTTGGCTGCCCTTTAGACAGGTGGTAGTAATGAAGAGAAAAGACTATTTTAAAAAAGATAGTTTAGCCCTAGATTTGTGGAAAATATAGCAAGAGAAGAAATGGAGCGTAACTTTTATCTTATTTTTGTTTAACCGTCGTAACCAGTTTAAAGGGTGCAGTTCAGTAGTTTTAAGAATATTCACATTGTTGTGAAATGGATCTCTGGAACTTTTTCTTCTTGCAATCTGAAACTCCATACCCGATTAACAGCTCCCTTTTCCTTCTCCACTTAACAGCTCCTTTTCCTTCTCCACCCCCCTCAGTCCTGGTAACCACCATTCAACTTTATCTGTGAATTTGACTACTTTAGATAGTCACCCATAAGTGAAATCATACAGTGTTTTTGTGAGTGTGTATGTGTGTGTGCATGTGTGCGACTACATTATTTCATTTAGCAGGGCCAAATTCTAGTAATAATCTTATCTAATGCTGGAAGTAAAAATTAGTTCTAGGTGAAGTAAATACTAAGGAAACACATTGAACCCAATATAATGTCTTCTAGATAAGGAAGCATTTTCCAAACTTAGAATACTTTAGAAAAGATTGTGTACAGAAAAATTAAAGATTTTGTAGCATAAAACTAAAAAGTCACTGTATTTCTTAAAAAATACCATATCACACAAATAAAAACAACCCTGAAGAAAGTGTGCAGAGAGTGTAGTGTCTTCATTTTATATGTTAAAGGGTTAATATCTTACAGAATGTGAATATCTTACATAAGATCTTAAATGACTACTTCCAAATATTACAGTGTTAATGTCCTTATATGATTATGCAAATTCATATGGGAACTACTGAAAGTTTGTAAAGCACAAACAAAAATCATAAGAATTAAAAATAAATATGTACAGATTAAGTAAGTAAGTACTGGGAATTCTCTAGTGACCCATTGGTTAAAAAACCGCTTGCCAGTGCAAGGGGTTCGATCTCTGGTCTGGGACGATCCCACATGCCTCAGGGCAAATAAGCCTGTGCTCTGCAACTGCTGAGCAGGCACTCTAGAGCCCACATGCCACAGTTCCTGAAGCCCGCGTGTCCTAGAGGCCTGTGCTCTGCAAGAAGAAAGCCACCACAATGAGAAGCCTGTGTACTGCAACTAGAGGGTAGTCCCTGCTTGCTGCAACTAGAGAAAGCCTACACACATCAGTGAAGACCCCGCATAACCAAGAATAAATAATAAAAATTAAAAAAAGAGTAAGTAACTTTTCACTATATGTAGTGAACTCTGGCTTTAAAAACTTTGACAGATAAGAGTTTTACTTTTGTGACTAGTTTCTGTCAAAATTTTTTGTCTATAAGTTAGCTGATAGGCATATGCCCTTAATTTTTTAAATTGAAGTATTTACAATGTTGTGTTCATTTCTTCTGTTTGGCAAGTTGATAACATTACACATGTATATACATCCTTTTTTTTTTATTCTTCTGCATTATGACTTATCACAGAACACTGAATATAGTTCTCTGTGCTGTACAGTAGGACTTTGTTTATCTCATATACCCTTCAAATATATTTTCTTCTTTCTAGGAAATATTGATGAAGATGTCGTGGTGATAGAAGCTTCCTCCACTCCCCAGATCACTGCCAATGACGAAATTAATGTTACCTCAACTGACAGTGAAGTGGAGATAGTAACAGTTGGGGAAAGCTATCGGTAAGATTTTAATTCCTAGTTGTATATTTGAAGTTTTAAGTATAAATATTTAGACACATTTGTATTGTTTTACTTTATTTTTAAAAAACCTAGTTTGAGGATTAAACCAGGTTGTTAAACCAGGCCGAGTTAGATTCATCTGGGAAGATTATAAAATACATATTGTTGCTGGATCATGGCCCAGACCAGTTGAACCAGAATCTTAGGATTCAGTATTTTTTAAGCACCCCAAGTATACAATGAGAGCTGAGTCATTGCTCTAGATAAATATTGATTTTTACTTGGTGTTTTATAAAATTGAGTTTGTTTTATGATTCAGAGTTCACAAACTCCTGGTTTCTCATTGATACCAGTGATATTTATGCTTTTAGATTAGGACAACTTTGTATAAAACCTCTTTTAAAAATTTTTTGTCCTTCACTCAGTAATTTGTTATAAGCTCTGTAGTGAAAAATGAATGGGATATCCTTGTTTGTTTTGATAAATAATTGAAATGACATTGTCCTTTTGAGAATCACTTTGACCAAAAAAGAGAGAGAGAGAGACCCTAATACTGTATTCATTTTGGGCTTTAGATGGTTACAAATACTGATAAAGGAAGCAGTGAACTGCTCCTCTCTTTCATTTCATGCACGAAACTAATCTGTGGATGAACCTTAATTTTTGTGTTGGAATGAGTTTAGAAATGCATTTGCTTATTGTATTTTAATATTATTGATTGAAAAAAAATGTTCATGTTACAGTCATATCTAGAACATGCTTCTTTGCTTAACACTTTCTCATTGGGTACTGCTCTAATGGCATGGAAGAGAGCACTCTATAACATATCCTTGTTTAAATTTAAATGATTTTCCCATACTTGAAGGAAAATTGATACTTCATGGTATATGCCATAGATACCTGTGACTGCCCATATTGCTTGATACAACATTAACTTGGTTTTTGTGAGCTATAATGATTATTGAAACTAAGAACCTGTTTTTTCATGGAATTGGAGAGCTTTCTTACCATGCAGATGTTTAAATACTCAAGCAAATGCATTTACATAGTGGTAGACAGTGCTCTTGAAAAAGACATATAAGCTCATTACTCATGTTTATTTTCCTTCTGGTTACCTAGAACATAACTTTGTCACTTCAACTGGCTCCTCGCCCCTCCTCTAAGAGAGAATGTATCCATATTTCAGATCTCCTTGTGTCAGGATTTGACAATTGCCACTAAGGCCTCTTTGAAACTGTTCCTTATATATCAGGATTTTTGCTGGTACTTCACTAAACATTATATTTGGAGTTGGTACATCCTGTGAAGTTTTCACCAAAGTACTGCAATGACCTGGAAGTTTCTTCAGCTGTTAACAGTTTCTCAGAAATAATAGGCTGCTCAGTTTCATCAAAGACTCTTGGTTTCTCAGGAATTTTAAATGGTGATTGTTCTCCTTATCTAAAACTATTTTATCTTGAAGCATTTGTTTATCCTCATGCCTTAATATGTACAATTCTTGCTGGAATAAACTGTCTTTTTTTCTTTTTCTTTTTTTAATCTGTTTCTCAGGATTTAACCTCTATAGTCCTATTACTTGAAAATTTAATTTACAATTTGAAGTTCTTTCTAAACTTCTAGACTCTATGATTGCTGAGGCCATTTTCAGCTCAGTTTGAACTTTGGAGTTCTCTGAACTTCTCTGTATGAACTTTGAGTGATCAATTTCGTATGCAGATGACTACTTGTTAGTGGATCTGGCTCACTTTTTTCCATACATGCTGACATACATACATATAAGCATATAGGCAGGTTTTTTTTTTCATTTATTTTTATTAGTTGGAGGCTAATTACTTTACAGTATTGTAGTGGTTTTTGCCATACATTGACATGAATCAGCCATGGGTTTACATGTGTTCCCCATCCTGATCCCCCTTCCCACCTCCCTCCCCATTCCATCCCTCTGGGTCTTCCCAGTGCACTAGCCCTGAGCACTTGTCTCATGCATCCAACCTGGGCTTGTGATCTGTTTAACCCTTGATAGTATACTTGTTTCAATGCTGTTCTCTCAGAATATCCCACCCTTGATATAGGCAGTTTTATATTCATTTTGGGCAGGAGGAAAAACCAACTTTGTAGCAAACCCCATCTTCCTAAAACATTTATTTTTTTCTCCTTGGTTCCTGAGAACTGCATATTCTATATACCATCTCTCTGTACCTTTAATCCAGGTCATTACAGTGAATTCTTTACAAGTTTTTAAAAATAAAATATATGCCTGTAAGTAATTTAGTACAATACACATAATTAAAAGATGGTAAAAGGCGTTCAGTGTTGAGGGTTTGTAGTTATATTCCTTTAAAGCATAAAGTGGCCCAAACAATGATGTTATGTATAGCTGCCAAAGTATAGTTAGCTGCAGTAAACTAGCTACAACTATCCTTACTTCTCCTGATAGCAAGAAATCTCTCGTACTTCAAATCTCTTTTAGGACAGTCCCAGAAACAACTTGGTTCTGGGCTCCCAACGCTGAAGATCGTATGAATGTTATTAAATGTTTAGGGTGTTGATATTTTTGTTACTATATCTATGGTGAATAAGTTTAGGTATTAACATAAAATGTAAATGATTGATTATAACCCAGGTGACTATTCAAAGTACACCTTGAAAAGAGAGCCGCACTCTTGAAACAGAATCCTATATTTTACACCAATGATAGGCCTAGCATATTTTTCATTTTCTTAGGTCAGTTGGTTGGTGAACATTTATTAAATATTTAATTCAACAGATGTTTATTGAGTGCTCGGCATTATGCTAGTGATAATTTTAAATTCTGTTGTGATTATCTTTCTGGAGAATTCTTGCATGAAGAATTTCACAACTTGTTTTGTAAGAAAGGCTTATGATTTCTTAGGTGACTAAAAATTTTGTTATTTAGGTCTCGGTCAACCCTTGGACACAATAGATCTCACTGGAGCCAAGGTTCAAGTTCTCATGCAAGTCGACCACAGGAGCCACGGAACCGCAATAGAATGTCTACTGTTATACAGCCCTTGAGGCAGAATGCAGCAGAAGTCGTGGACCTTACTGTTGATGAAGATGGTAAGTTGGAATGCTAGCAGTGTGAAATTATGAAGACAGTTTAGTAAAATGAAATATCTTAATATGTTAGAAACCTCATTGCTTCTTATTATTGGTAATAATAATATGTCAATAATATATTATTAAATTACAGAGAAGTTGGCAGATATCCTAATGTTATTTTTCAATTGATAATATAACTCCAGTTTGTAAGTTGTGTCTAAAAGTTCTTTCTGGTTATTGTTTCACTGTTTGGTAGTTGTTTTCTTAGAAAAAAATTATTTTTACAAGTGGTAGTTTGATCTATCCTCAGACTTATGTGTTATTTTCATTTGTAATATTGCTGTTATACTTTAACTTTACTATGAAAAATAGAAACAACAGTTTTAAAATACAGAACAGAAAAGCAGTGTAACTGAGTTTAAATGGTTAATACTAGTTATTTGAGATGTTGAATTTGCTTTTATAAGTTACGTTATCTTTTAGTGTAATATGGTTAGTTTATGTGCTGCTTAGCTTTAGTGTTTCGTTTTGGCTTACAGGGCTTCTATAGCTCAGATGGTAAAATACCTGCCTGCAATGCATTAGACCCTGTTCAATCCCTGGGTCAGGAAGATCCCCTGGAGAAGGGAATGGCAACCCACTCCAGTGTTCTTGCCTAGAGAATTCCATGGACAGACCATGGGGTTGCAAAGAGTTGGATATGACTGAGCGACTAAGACTTACACGTCACTTCTTTGGCTTACATACAGCTATACCCAAGTAACTGAGGAAACAATGCTAGAGTTGGAAAGCAGAGGTTAGGAAATGTGGTAAGCAAGTATGAATATATGAATACATTTGTGAATTTTCCCTCAAATTGAGAATTATCTTCAGATACTGATAGTTACATCTTAGAAGGAAATGGTCGGCAACTCTGCTTAATGAACTGTGGTAACCTGAATGGAAAGGAAGTCCAGAAGGGAGGAGATATATGTATATGTATGGCTGATTCATTTTGCTGTACAGTAGAAGCTAATACAATATTGTAAAGCAACCATACTCCAATAAAAAATAAATTAAAAAGAAGCCCTCAATCATAATGTCCTTAATACTTGGTAAGCCATATATGGATTGGATTCTTTACCATCCGAGCCACAAAGGAAGTCCATTAGTTTTGGCAGTTAGCTATAAATTAGATAAAGAATACATTTGTTAGGTCAGAAGAGTTAGGGGCCTTGTGCAATCAACTCTAATATTGGCTGTTGGCAGTTTGGATGATCATAACTTTCAGAGTACCAATACTTTGGAGTTAACATGTTTATGAAGAGAGAATTTATGCTCATTGTCTGCATTTCAGTTAACAATGTCTTGGTTTTTATTTTGGAACTACCATAAATCGTCTGTAAGAAGTGGTTAATATAATAGGGATTTATTAAAGATTATCCAATTAAATATCGATGACTCTTTTGGAAACTTTTTGTGTTTTCCTATGTGACACCTGCCATCTAAGTAACTTTTTAATCCACTTGAATTTAGTTCAAACAGAATACTTTTATGTTAAAAGTATTGCAGTGATTAGTAGATAGACTCCCTTCTCTCAGTGGAAGGCTTCCATCTTACTAAAAATAAATCTAAAACATAAGTTTAGTTAGAACAGTGGTTCTTACCTAGTGGCCGTTTTTTGTGCCTGGAGACCTTTGGCAGTATCTGCACACTTTTGATTCTCAGAGTGGAGGGAGAGTGCTACTAACATCTAATGGATGGAGGCCAGGGGTGCTGCTAAACATCTTATGATGCAAAGGATAGCCCACCTCTAAGCCACCACCTCCAATCTAGAATTATTCAGCCAAAAAAGTCAATACCTCTGACTGAGAAACTGAGATAAACTATTGGCAAATAAACAGAAGTTCCTTCCTCTCCCTTTTAAGTTTAGGCAAATATATTTCTTTAAGCATCTGAAGTATAGGTTTCCGTATAGACTAACAGGCACTATTTGTTTTTCAGTGAGCAGTCTCCTGTACTGCATTGTATAGAATGGTTGTCTTCTCATTCTATTCTGTATCACTTTTAAATATCTTCTTTATAAGTCTAATTATTGTGACTATGCTTTGGACAGATTTATTCCCATTATTAATTATTAAAGTCATTTAATAATTAGAGTCTAAAATAGAACCCATTCATAAGTTAAGGTCTACCTGAAATTTCTTTTAATTTCTACTACAGAAACTTTCATTTTTATTAGAAAGCACTGATAAAAATATTTGCAAAAAATTGGGGGAAAACATACAAAAAGACATGTAAAAAATTAAAATATATTAAAAATCACAGCTAATGTTTATTAAATGACTTCCATTTGTAAAGGATCATATATAAGTGCTTCATATGTGTGATCTCTGTTCATCCTAACAACAGTTCTATGAAGAAAATTTTGTACTTTACTAGTTCTATAGACGAGGAAATGGAGAGTAGTTAAGTAATTTCTCCTAGATCAATCTGTCAGTGGTGAAATCAGAATTTCTATCCAAACCGTGTGACTCTAAAATCCATAGGTACCAGAGAAAGTACAATTTGTGTGCTGTGACAATGTGTGTGAACATAGCAGAGGGACTTTTACTTTACCTCTCTGTGATCAGAAAACTTACATGGTCCTTACCAAAACAAACTGTGTTAGTCCTTTGGATTATTGGAGTTTGCACATATATGTTTAAAAATACAGTAACGTTTCGTTTTAATGTTGATTTAACTTTACGAAAACTTTTCTTTTTAAACTGTATATTGTACTTATCAGAGGGTTCACATTTTAAGTTTAATAGCTATAAAAATATTAGCTTTTATTAAAATATAACGCGTTGCCCTGTTTTGAAATGCTAAATAAACATTTTGTATTTTGTAGAACCTACTGTAGTACCAACCACTTCTGCGAGAATGGAATCACAAACCACAAGCGCTTCCATTAACAATTCAAATCCATCTACCTCTGAGCAGGCCTCTGATACTGCTTCAGCTGTCACTAGTAGCCAACCCTCCACAGTGTCAGAGACTTCAACTACTCTCACAAGCAATAGTATGACTGGTACTTCTACAGGAGGTATGTTTAAAAAATAAAAAGGGGCGGGGAAGGACTGTTTGTTAGAAAAAGAATGGTTGTTATTAAGATTTTAGCCATGTTAGCAAGAGTATATTCTTAGAATAAACATCATATGTTAACAAAGTGGTCTCTATTAGAATTAGACTATGACTTCATATTTGAGTTCCTGTGTGCTGTTACCAGAGTATTATAGCTCAACTGAAAGAGATGGGGGAGAATTGAATGGCTGACACCAAAAATACAGTTAACAAAAGATAAAAATGAATAGGACTTGATCAAAATTTAAAATTATTGTACATTGAGGGTAATTATAAGAAAGTGAAAAGATAGCCTACAGAATGGGAGAAAATATTTGAAAATCATATATTTGAGAGGGGTCTGGTATCCAGAATTGCAAAGAACTTGCACAGCTTAACAGTAAAAAGAACCACCACCCAGTTTTTAAATGGGCAAAGAATGTACATAGTCATTTTTCCAAAGAAGAAGGTCATTTATATAAGTGACCAAAAAGCACATGAAAACATTAGTCATTAGGGAAATGCAAATCAAAACCAGAATGAAATTCCACTTTACTCCTACCGGGATGCCTATAATTGAACAAAACAAAGGCAAGAAACAGGAAATCAGAAGATGACCGGTGCTAATAAGGATATTGAGAAATTGGAAGCTTTATTAACATCTGGTAGGAGTTTAAAATGGTAGAAGACACTCTGATGGTTCCTTAAAAAGTTAAGCACGGAGTTACCATAAGACCCAAAAATCGACTCTTAAATATGTATCCAAAAGAATTGAACGTAGGAGTGGGAGTTTTAAGAAGCTTGACAATGTCTATTTCCTCAATTTTATTGTTTATTTTTTGGTGTCATGTCTCAGAAGCTATTGCTTAGTCCAAGGTCTCAAAGATTTACTCTTATGTCTCAAGAGTTTTATAGTTTTAAAGAAAGGGAAAAATAAATGCAAGAAGGGCCCCCTGGGGAGTTAACGTAATATGCTGGTGCTGATTGTGTGCAGTATGAAGCTGATGGTCTTCTCACTAGTTCTAAAACAGTTTCCTTCTTGCAACAACACATTGTTTCCTCCTTCATCCCTAGGAGTTTGGGATTAAAATATACACATTTTGATATATAAAGCAGATAACCAACAAGGACCTATTGTGTACCTCAGAGGAACTATACTCGGTATCTTGTAATAATCTATAAGGGAACAGAATGTAAAAAAAGAGTACGTGTGAAAGTGATGTGTGAAAATGTTAGTCGCTCAGTCATGTCCAACTCTTTGTGACCTCATGACCGTAGCCCACCAGGCTTTCTCTGTCCATGGAATTCTCCAGGCATCTGAGCCACCAGGGAAGCCCACCCACTCCACCCCCCAGAAAAGAATGTATATATGTAAATAACTGAGTCACTTAATACCTGAAACTGATACAACATTGTAAATCAACTATATATCAATAAAAATTTTTAAAGAGCAAGTTTTATAGTTTTAGCTTATGGATTATCTCTTAAGTTTCAGTTAGCAGTGCTATCTCTGGTTCTTTCCTATCAGCTGTTTGACTAGGTCTTAAACTAGCCGTTTTTCTCTTCTGAATGATGGCACAGAGATAGGAACTTGCTGTTTACTAACAGAGACATCATAGACCCTATAGATTGTAGATTGCCTCTATCACCAGTAATAATAGTAATCACCATTAATAATGAAACCACCGTATATTTTATATCAGTTTTTTTTTTCTTTTAATAATATGTTTAATTCTTCTATCCTTATAACTTAACATTGAGCAGATTGGAAAACGGCTTGTGTCTGGTTTAGATCTCCCTTCCCTGGAAACTAAAGGGAGGAACCTTGAGGAAACAAGGAAGTTTCCTAGGGGAATCTTTTAAATACTGCATTTTTTGAAAAATAAAATGTAGGCAGAAGTGAAATGGGTTTTTATTTCATTTATTGATTGCATACGCTTTTCTGGTTGCATTCTTTTTTTTTTTTTGGCTTGAAATGATTTCTTATTTATTTATTTATTTTTCCATTTATTTTTATTAGTTGGAGGCTAATTACTTTACAACATTGCAGTGGTTTTTGTCATACATTGAAATGAATTGGCCATGGATTTACATGTATTCCCCATCCCGGTCCCCCCTCCCACCTCCCTCTCCACCCCATCCCTCTGGGTCTTCCCAGTGCACCAGGCCCAAGCACTTGTCTCATGCAATCCAACCTGGGCTGGTGATCTGTTTCACCCTAGATATACATGTTTCGATGCTGTTCTCTTGAAACATCCCACCCTCGCCTTCTCCCACAGAGTCCACAAGTCTGTTCTATACATCTGAGTCTCTTTTTCTTTTTTTGCATATAGGGTTATCGTTACCATCTTTCTAAATTCCATATATATGTGTTAGTATCCTGTAATGGTCTTTATCTTTCTGGCTTACTTTGCTCTGTATAATGGGCTCCAGTTTCATCCATCTCATTAGAACTGATTCAAATGAATTCTTTTTAATGGCTGAGTAATATTCCATGGTGTATATGTACCACAGCTTCCTCATCCATTCGTCTGCTGATGGGCATCTAGGTTGCTTCCATGTCCTGGCAATTATAAACAGTGCTGCGATGAACATTGGGGTGCACATGTCTCTTTCGGATCTGGTTTCCTCAGTGTGTATGCCTAGAAGTGGTATTGCTGGGTCATATGGCAGATCTATTTCCAGCTTTTTAAGGAATCTCCACACTGTTTTCCATAGTGGCTGTACTAATTTGCATTCCCACCAACAGTGTAAGAGGGTTCCCTTTTCTCCACACCCTCTCCAGCATTTATTGCTTGTAGACTTTTGGATAGCAGCCATCCTGACTGGCGTGTAATGGTACCTCATTGTGGTTTTGATTTGCATTTCTCTGATAATGAGTGATGTTGAGCATCTTTTCATGTGTTTTTTTGCCATCCGTATGTCTTCCTTGGAGAAATGTCTGTTTAGTTCTTTGGCCCATTTTTTGATTGGGTCATTTATTTTTCTGGAGTTGAGCTGGAGGAGTTGCTTGTATATTTTTGAGATTAATCCTTTGTTGCTTCATTTGCTATTATTTTCTCCCAATCTGAGGGCTGTCTTTTCACCTTGCTTATAGTTTCCTTTGTTGTGCAAAAGCTTTTAAGTTTCATTAGGTCCCATTTGTTTATTTTTGCTTTTGTTTCTAAAATTCTGGGATGTGGGTCATAGAGGATCCTGCTGTGATTTATGTCAGAGAGTGTTTTGCCTATGTTCTCCTCTAGGAGTTTTGTAGTTTCTGGTCTTACACTTAGATCTTTAATCCATTTTGAGTTTATTTTTGTGTATGGTGTTAGAAAGTGTTCTAGTTTCATTCTTTTACAGGTGGTTGACCAGTTTTCCCAGCACCACTTGTTAAAGAGGTTGTCTTTTTTCCATTGTATATCCTTGCCTCCTTTGTCGAAGATAAGGTGACCATAGGTTCGTGGATTTATCTCTGGGCTTTCTATTCTGTTCCATTGATCTATATTTCTGTCTTTGTGCCAGTACCATACTGTCTTGATGACTGTGGCTTTGTAGTATAGTCTGAAGTCAGGCAGGTTGATTCCTCCAGTTCCATTCTTCTTTCTCAGGATTACTTTGGCTATTCGAGGTTTTTTGTATTTCCATACAAATTGTGAAATTATTTGTTCTAGTTCTGTGAAAAATACCGTTGGTAGCTTGATAGGGATTGCATTGAATCTATAGATTGCTTTGGGTAGTATAGCCATCTTGACAATATTGATTCTTCCAACCCATGAACAAGGTATATTTCTCCATCTGTTTGTGTCCTCTTTGATTTCTTTCATCAGTGTTTTATAGTTTTCTATGTATAGGTCTTTTGTTTCTTTAGGTAGATATACTCCTAAGTATTTTATTCTTTTTGTTGCAATGGTGAATGGTATTGTTTCCTTAATTTCTCTGTTTTCTCATTGTTAGTGTATAGGAATGCAAGAGATTTCTGTGTGTTAATTTTATATCCTGTAACTTTACTGTATTCGTTGATTAGCTCTAGTAATTTTCTGGTAGAGTCTTTAGGGTTTTCTATGTAGAGGATCATGTCATCTGCAAACAGAGAGAGTTTCACTTCTTCTTTTCCTATCTGGATTCCTTTTACTTCTTTTTCTGCCCTGATTGCTGTGGCCAAGACTTCCAAAACTATGTTGAATAGTAGTGGTGAGAGTGGGCACCCTTGTCTTGTTCCTGATTTCAGGGGAAATGCTTTCAATTTTTCACCATTGAGGGTGATGCTTGCTGTGGGTTTGTCATATATAGCTTTTATTATGTTGAGGTATGTTCCTTCTATTCCTGCTTTCTGGAGAGTTTTAATCATAAATGGATGTTGAATTTTGTCAAAGGCTTTTTCTGCATCTATTGAGATAATCATATGGTTTTTATCTTTCAATTTGTTAATGTGGTATATTACATTGATTGATTTGCGGATATTAAAGAATCCTTGCATTCCTGGGATAAAGCCCACTTGGTCATGGTATATGATTTTTTTAATATGTTGTTGGATTCTGTTTGCTAGAATTTTGTTAAGGATTTTTGCATCTATGTTCATCAGTGATACTGGCCTGTAGTTCTCTTTTTTTTGTGGCATCTTTGTCTGGTTTTGGAATTAGGGTGATGGTGGCCTCATAGAATGAGTTTGGAAGTTTACCTTCTGCAATTTTCTGGAAGAATTTGAGTAAGATAGGTGTTAGCTCTTCCCTAAATTTTTGGTAGAATTCAGCTGTGAAGCCATCTGGTCCTGGGCTTTTGTTTGCTGGAAGATTTCTGATTACAGTTTCTATTTCCTTGCTTGTGATGGGTTTGTTAAGATCTTCTATTTCTTCCTGATTCAGTTTTGGAAAGTTATACTTCTCTAAAACTTGTCCATTTCTTCCAAGTTGTCCGTTTTATTGGCATAGAGCTGCTGGTAGTAGTCTCTTATGATCCTTTGTATTTCAGTGTTGTCTGTTGTGATCTCTCCATTTTCGTTTCTAATTTTGTTAATTTGGTTCTTCTCCCTTTGTTTCTTAATGAGTCTTGCTAATGGTTTGTCAATTTTGTTTATTTTTTCAAAAAACCAGCTTTTAGCTTTGTTGATTTTTGCTATGGTCTCTTTAGTTTCTTTTGCATTTATTTCTGCCCTAATTTTTAAGATTTCTTTCCTTCTACCAACCCTGGGGTTCTTCATTTCTTCCTTCTCCAGTTGCTTTAGGTGTAGAGTTAGGTTATTTATTTGACTTTTTTCTTGTTTCTTGAGGTAGGCCTGTAATGCTATGAATCTTCCCCTTAGCACTGCTTTTACAGTGTCCCATAGGTTTTGGGTTGTTGTGTTTTCATTTTCATTCATTTCGATGCATATTTTGATTTCTTTTTTGATTTCTTCTATGATTTGTTGGTTATTCAGAAGCGTGTTGTTTAGCCTCCATATGTTTGAATTTTTAATAATTTTTTTCCTGTAATTGAGATCTAATCTTTACTGTGGTCAGAAAAGATGACTGGAATGATTTCAATTTTTTTGAATTTACCAAGACTAGATTTATGGCCCAGGATGTGATCTATTCTGGAGAAGGTTCCGTGTGCACTTGAGAAAAAGGTGAAGTTGATTGTTTTGGGGTGAAACGTCCTATAGATGTCAGTAAGGTCTAGCTGGTCCATTGTGTCCGTTAAAGTTTGTGTTTCCTTGTTCATTTTCTGTTTAGTTGATCTATCCATAGTTGTGAGTGGGGTATTAAAGTCTCCTACTATTATTGTGTTACTATTAATTTCCTCTTTCATACTCGTTAGTGTTTGCCTTACATATTGCGGTGCTCCTATGTTGGGTGCACATATATTTATAATTGTTATATCTTCTTCTTGGATTGATCCTTTGATCATTATGTAGTGTCCATCTTTGTCTCTTTTCACAGCCTTTATTTGAAAGTCTATTTTATCTGATATGAGTACTGCGACTCCTGCTTTCTTTTGGTCTCCGTTTGCATGGAATATTTTTTTCCAGCCCTTCACTTTTAGTCTGTATGTGTCCCTTGTTTTGAGGTGGGTCTCTTGTAGACAGCATATATAGGGGTCTTGCTTTTGTATCCATTCAGCCAGCCTTTGTCTTTTGGTTGGGGCATTCAACCCATTTACATTTAAGGTAATTATTGATAGATATGGTCCTGTTGCCATTTATTTTGTTGTTTGGGGTTCACGTTTATACCACCTTTCTGTGTTTCCTGTCTAGAGAAGATCCTTTAGTATTTGTTGAAGAGCTGGTTTGGTGGTGCTGAATTCTCTCAGCTTTTGCTTGTCTGTAAAGCTTTTGAGTTCTCCTTCATATCTGAATGAGATCCTTGCTGGGTAGAGTAATCTAGGTTGTAGGTTATTCTCTTTCATTACTTTAAGTATGTCCTGCCATTCCCTTCTGGCCTGAAGGGTTTCTATTGATAGATCAGCTGTTATCCTTATGGGAATCCCTTTGTGTGTTATTTGTTGTTTCTCCCTTGCTGCTTTTAATATTTGTTCTTTGTGTTTGATCTTTGTTAGTTTGATTAATATGTGTCTTGGGGTGTTTCGCCTTGGGTTTATCCTGTTTGGGACTCTCTGGGTTTCTTGGACTTGGGTGGCTACTTCCTTCCCCATTTTAGGGAAGTTTTCAGCTATTATCTCCTCGAGTAACTTCTCATGGCCTTTCTTTTTGTCTTCTTCTTCTGTGACTCCTATGATTCGAATGTTGGGGCATTTCACATTGTCCCAGAGGTCCCTGAGGTTGTCCTCATTTCTTTTGATTCTTTTTTCTTTTTTCCTCTCTGCTTCATTTATTTCCACCATTTTATCTTCTAACTCAAAAACTCAGAGTGTTTTTGATCTCATTTATTTCATTATTAATTTTTAATTGACTTTTTTTTATTTCTTCTAGGTCCTTGTTAAACCTTTCTTGCATCTTCTCAATCTTTGTCTCCAGGCTATTTATTTGTAACTTCATTTTGTTTTCAAGATTTTAGATCATTTTTATTATCATTGTTCTAAATTCTTTTTCAGGTAGATTCCCTATTTCCTCCTCTTTTGTTTGACTTGGTGGGCTTTTTTCATGTTCCTTTACCTGTTGGGTATTTCTCTGCCTTTTCATCTTGTTTAGATTGCTGTGTCTGGAGTGGGCTTTCTGTATTCTTGTGGTCTGTGGTTCCGTTTTATTGTGGAGGTTTCACCCAGTGGGTGGGGTTGGACGATTGGTTTGTCAAGGTTTCCTGGTTAGGGAAGCTTGTGTCAGCGTTCTGGTGCGTGGAATTGGATTTCTTCTCTCTGGAGTGCAGTGGAGTGTCCAGTAATGAGTTTTGCGATGGGTCTTTGTGTTAGGTGTGACTTTGGACAGCCTGTATGTTGACACTCAGGTCTATATTCCTGCGTTGCTAAAGAATTTGTGTGGTATGTCTTGTACTAGAGCTTATTGGCTCTTGGGTGGTGGTTGGTTTTAGCGTAGGTATGGAGGCTTTTGGATGGTCTCTTATTCCTTAATGTTCCATGTAGTCAGGAGTTTTCTGGTTTTCTCAGGTTTTGGGCTTAAGTCTTCTGCCTCTGGATTTCAGTTTTATTCTTCCAATAGTCTCAAGACTTCTCCAACTATACAGCACTGATAATAAAACTTCTAGGTTAATGGTGAAAAGATTCTCCACTGTGAGATACAACCAGAGAGATTCACAGAGTTACATGAAAAATCGGAGAGGGAGGAAGGAGATAGAGGTGAGCAGGAGGAGAAAAAGGGGACTCAAGAGGAGAGAGACAGATCTACACAGTTATCTGTTCCCAAAGTGTTCTTTGTAGCCCAGACACCCACAAAGATTCACAGAGTTGGATTGGGAAGAGAAGGGGAAAGGAGGAAATAGAGGTGTTCTGAGGTAGAAAACAGAGAGTCAAAAGGGGGAGAGTAATCACCACACTCCTGAATAGAAATGGGAACTGAATATTGGATTCTTAAATGTCCAAAATTTATATCACATACTGAAAAACAAAAGATTAAAAATCTAGTTTAGAGGTTAGACTCTTTGAAATACAATATTTAAAAACAAAAACAAATTTAGAAATGTATATGAAGTTTGGTTTAAAAATAGGGTTTCTCTCTCTCTTTTTTTTTTTGGCAAGGTTATAGTGAAATGAAAATGAAAATTAAGGAATAATAGAGGAGTATTAGAGGATTTTAAAAGGAAATAGAATTGAAAAACAAGAAAAAAAAATTTTTTTTCCTAATTAAAAAAATCATAAAAATATATGAAAATGAAAGTTGAGGAGTAATGGGGGAGTAATAGGGAATTTTAAAAGAAAATAAAAGAAAAAATTTTAAAAAAAGGAAAGAAAAAAAATTTTTTTTAATTAAAAAAAAATACATATATATCTAGGAATTTCTCTGGAGTTGTTGCGGTCAGTATAGGTTCAGTTCAATTTCAGATAGCTCCTCTTTCCAGTTTACACTTCTAGATATCTATAGGCCCCTTCCGGTGTAGTTGGTGTTACCTTCAGGGATTTTAATCTGTTGCACCGGTCCTTTCTGAAGCGGTTCCCTTTGTTTATTTTGGCTTCTCTTCGGTGTCTAATTTCCGCCCTGACACAGGCGGGCTGAGGTGATCTCTTATTTAGGTTCGCTAGTTCAGTTTAGTCCTGCTACGGGGAGGGCGGGGCGCTGCAGACAGATACCGCTCCGTGTGGCTAGCACTCACGGGCCACACTGGGTTTGCCCCGCTCACGGGTGTCAGTGCTTTCCCCGTCTACACTGCTCAGGCTCCCGGCTGCTCTATATGGAGCGGGCCCTGCGTTGAGTGCGGTTCCAGTTTTCGGGTACTCCACAAAAGCGCGGATTCGGTTGCGCCTGCGTTTTGTGCCTTCCCCGGCCTGAGCGGCCCAGGCAACCAGAGGCTTGGGCGTACTCTGCCCGGGTGCAGCGCGCCTTTTCTCTCCGCGTCGAGCGGCCCAGGCAGCCAGAGGCCTGGGCGCACTCTCTCCGGGTACGGCGCGCTTTTCCCCTCCGCGACCCCAGCACACGCCGCCAGTCGGGTCTCAGTAAGTTTTTAGATAGGAACCAGGGGCCTGTTTGCAGTGTGGGAGGGGGTGGCTTCTCAGGGGCTGAGTTTGCCCTTTTCCCCTTCCCCCTGCCTCCTACCTCCAGCGGGGATGGGCCGGCTCTTCTCTGGACTTTCTCAGTCCCTTTGTTTTGCGAACCGCAGGCAGTGTGTTCCGGCCGGTTAATTTTGTCCCACCGTTTAAAACAAGCTCCCTCCGATTGCTCTCAGGGTCTTCGGGCCGGTCCTTACCCTAAGCAATGCCGCCGGCTCCTCTCCATTCCGCCCCCGCTTTTTGCTGGCGGGTGCGGGCGTCTGGGGTACTTTTCTGCTGGGAGTTGCTTTTAGGCACGTAATCTGTGGGCCTTATTTAATTTTTCCTCCCAGTTAGATTGCCGAAAACTTCCCCCAGTCCCGCCAGTGCGAGGGTTTCCTGGTGATTGGAAACTTCCTCTATTAAGACTCCCTTCCCGGGACGGGTCTCCATCCGTAGCTCTTTTGTCTCCCTTTTTATCTTTTATATTTTGTCCTACCTCCCTTTGAAGACAATGGGCTGCTTTTCTGGGCGCCTGATGTCCTCTGCTAGCGATCAGAAGTTGTTTTGTGAAATTTGCTTAGCGTTCAAATGTTCTTTCGAAGAATTTGTAGGGGAGAAAGTGGTCTCCCCGTCCTAGTCCTCCGCCATCTTGGCTCCTCCCTCCTGGTTGCATTCTGTACCTTATGTTTATCTAGATGTTTTGTGAAACAGTCCCAACTTTATTTCAAGACAACTTTGAAATAAAGACAACTTTGAAACAGTCCTAACTTTATTTAAAGAAAACTTTATCTCAGTGCTTTTATTTATGTACTTATTTTTTAACACCCTTGTTTAGTTAGGATTCACATTTAATCTATTAAGTAGTAACATAATTGCATGAGTGGACCTTCTCCATGATATTTATTCTATCTTTTTATGATGGCCTTTTGATAGACTTAATCATGTTACATTTCTCTAGACTAGGAGAATCTTGTTCAAGACCAAGTTGTTCCTCTGTATAAATCTGATAAAAGCACATACAGATAGTCAGACTATATTAGGAGCATTCAGTTCTGCTGGCTCATTTCCTTCCAGGACGGTAGAATATCATTTATCTATTTTCTTCACATCCTGTCTTTACTTTGCACCTTCTTGCATATGTCCAACCTTGAATCACTTGAGCCATCTAGCTTCTTTCTTATCCAGGTTTCTAAATGGGGCTGATAAAAATCATAGAACCATGCAGATCGGTGCCTCCTGAATTTATGAAATCAAATCTTGGGCTGTTGGTAATAAGTTGTGATAGTATGATATACCTCAGTTAGTTCCCTTCCCTTTCCTTCCCCTCAGTGTCTATTCCAAAATTGTCTTATTTTTCTTAAGACTCTTATTTCTGGGGGTGGAAAGAGGATTAAAAAAATAAATGAAGGTTCTCATGCATGAATACGTGTAACTTCCAGCCCCTTTATTAAAAACTTTTGTATGTAAAAAAAAAAACCAAAAAACTTTTATATGTTTATACCTATCCATATCTCCTCACTGCTGGTCTCTTAACTCCCTTCCTGTAGCTTCCAGTTTCTTTATCTTTGCTCTGTATCCTTTTTTGTGTCCTTGACCTTGTTTTAATCTTGCCTGTGTGTTAAGCATCTGTGCTGGTTTCATTCCTTTCATACATGTACATGTGCATTTGTGTTAACTCTGTGTACACCTAAGGGATCTTCTTCACCTTAAACTCCTTCTTTTAACTTTGACTCCTTTTAAAACAAACATGGTGTTTAAAAATCTGGCAGTAAATTTTCCCCTCATCTTCTTTTCTCCCAGAACTCTATTCTCATCTCTGTTTTCACTGATCCATCTCATAACTGTAGGTGTTTTCACTTGCCACCAGTAGTCAATGACTCACCATTTTGTGCTTCCAGAGTGCTCTCCTTGTTTTAAATTTTTGTATCCAGCTTCCTCTCCTCTGGACCATTCTGCAATCACCTCAAACTCAGCATGCCCCCAGTCAGCTTATCATCTGTGTGATTTCTCAATGTGTTCCTAGCGTATGCATACGTATCTTTTGTATTCATTTATTCAGCAAACTATTTATTGATTGCATGCTATGTAGTAGGCACAGTTCTAGGCACTGGTAACACAATATAAAAAGAGCTAACAATTGTAGCAGATAATACTAGCTAACACCTGTGGAACTCATAATATTGGTTAATAATTTCTTTATAGTAGTGCTGGCTTTTGTAATAACCTATAAGACAGATCCTATGATTATTCTCATTTTGCAGGTGAAGGTTATATGACAGTAGAGCCAGAATTCAGACCTACAAAGTCTAGCTTGAATCCTGTGTTCTTCTTTATGCCAGGATATCTCAGCCTTGGTACTCTTGTCTTTGGGCTGGACAGTTCCTGTAAGGGCAGGCAGGCTCTCCTGTGCATTGTAGGATATTTGGCAGTATTCTTGGCTTCTCCGCACTGAGTACCCCGTAGTGCCCCCTCCCCTGCAGGTGTGACAGCTGGAAGTACCCCCGGTTGTTGCTGGGTACTCCTTGGGGGCAGTGTTGCTCCGTACTGTGCTAGAACCCAGAGCTTCTGTTACAGTGCTGGTTGGTTTCTTTTTAAATTTCTCTCTGTGCTTGATGATGAGCTCCTTGAGGACAAAAGATCAAGTCTTCCTTTTTTTAGCACTAAGCTACTCCCATGCAGGCATGCCTTTTTTCCCTTACGAGGTTAGCTTAAATTTAGCAAGTGCTTATTGATCTGCCTACATTGTAGCTTGTTTCTAGTTGCTAGAGATAAAACAACAAAGGCAGACAATATCCCTAAATTATTTTAATGGTCAAGACTTTCCTTTTTACTGTTGTATTTTCCAGTACCTTTATAGATCCTTAGCCATGTTATTATTATATGTAAGACTTGCCAAATAAATGAATAAATGCATGAGTACATTTCAGTAATCTTCCTAGAATTACAGTAAAAGTACTTTAACCAGCTTGATGTCACTGGGATATGGAGTTGATTTCTCTGATGTAGATTTGTGATGGTCTATTTTTAGTGGACACTCAGTAGTCTAATTTTAATTTTAAAAAAAGGCAGGGTTTATTTGCTTAATCAGATATCTTTGTATTTCACCCTGCTCTGGCAGATTTCTTTGGTTATTAACTCTTGAACAAGAGGAGATTCAGTTGTCTTTACTTTGGATTTCTACCTTGTTTGAGCAACAGAGAGCTTCTGGACTGTAGGAAAACAGATATTAATTTAATTGGAAGTCAAAACTGTACCCTAAGAAGTAGAGCTATAAGGTCAGTCCTCTTTTGAGGGGCATACTGTTAATCATTTAACCCCTTAAATATGTATTCAGCCTTAAGGATATTATAGTTATTGTGCTTCCTCTTCTCTCACTGTGACCTTTGTTTTTGAAATAATTGAAGACCAAGAGGGCAAGTCATTTTTAAACAGATAAATGTCATATCTATCACTTTGGTCATGCAGTCCCTAGGTCTCTTGCTCTGGTTACAGACTTATCTCCTGAGTCTTAGAGTTTTTGGATTTGTAAAATTAATGTGTCACAGTTGGAAGGAACCATGAAGGTCATTTAGTCCATCCACTGAATGGATTTAGTGTCCTAAAGGTCTTTTATTTTCTTTTCTGAAGTAACACATAATAAATGACATTTACTTGTGTAACATTTTGACATGGGGACTGAGATATAGCCTCAGAAATATTGTAGGAAGTGAAGATCCTATAATAATGATATTGCTATAAATATTATAGCCTATAGAAAATAGCTACTTTTGATTCAGCATAACTAAGATAGCTGTTGATCATAGTCAATTCCTAGTATGCCAGCTGTGATTCTATCCAGGTTACTCAAGAAATTTGAAATGCAAATGAATGAAAGGGATGTAGTTACCAAACTGACTTTGAATCTGCTATCACTTATGTTTTAAAAGTGAACAACTTGTTGACTTTTTATCTTTTTTGGTTTTGTTATAAATTACTTGTGATTTTTAACCTCTCAACTTATGATAAGAAGGTAATACTAATTCCAGGAGGCTATTAGAGATTAGTGTAATTCTTTTCTATCCGAGTTTACAGATTCCTGAATTCTAGTTCTCAGGTTAAGAACCTATACAAAAGGGCTCAGGAAATTAGCCCAAAATAGGCCAGGATAGGAACTTGAGGGGGGAAAACAACAATATTCAGAGATTTAGAATAGAGGTACTGCCTAACAGGGTTTAGGAAGAGTTTAGGTTTGCCCTGAAGAGAATCAGCAACAGCAGGATAGGACATGTATAGGAGGGCAGACCCTGGAGAATTACAGGGAGGTTTCCTGCAATCCCACCCATCAGTCAGAGCCACCCAGATTCATTTATGTGAGTCTGTAAATTCCCTTCATTGTTTTAGCCAGTTTTGGTTGGATTTTTTGTATTGTTTGTAAATAACCAGAAGATTCCTAATTGGTACATTGACCCATAAGAGAATAGCTTTGTATTGTGAGCCAAATAGGAATAGGGTATCCCTGGTATTGGTTACTCTAGAAATATGGCTGGAACACAGGTGTACTCTAGAATCCTAAGAATTCTGAGGAGATGCCTCATGAGTCATGTGGGGGAAAGGGAGGACAGGCTTTAGGTTTTCTATTCCTCTATTTTTAAGTAAACAATGTATCTCCATTTTGATCTTTTTTTAATTTGCACACAGGTAGTTTGAGGAAAGGGTGCTTTTTCTTAGAGGAGTTTGAAACGCTAGGATAAACCTTCTGGGGACACATCTGCTTTTCTTCTGGCCTGGGAGAATGTACCTTCAAAGTACTCTGGGCATGCGACAGAGCGTAGTTAGGACTCAGATGTTTTGTACCTAGAAGATTATTGTCTTTTCTAAGAACAACCATGCAGGATAGTTACTGCTACATTTAATAGGTGAGAAAGATTAGATAACTTTCTTAAGGTCACATTACTCAAATTAGACAGGCTCAGGATTAGAATTTAAGTCCATCTGACTCCATTCTTTTATTCCACTATTAAACTTTGAGTCACAAAATTATTACAAGAGACTTTTAATTTTCAGCCAGGTAGAATCTTATCATTTCTTTTGTTCTATTGGGTCTGAGTTTAGAGACCAGAGAAAGGGAAAAGACTTTGGACGTTAGTGAGACTTAGCCAGATATGCTCTGAGTTGGATGGTTATATCTTTAAGAAGTTAAGATTTTAAGAAGTATGACATAGTAGTCTTCATTATATAGGAATGATTTATAGTATTAAGAGCATTTGTTGTATATAGTGAAAGGACTCCCATGATACTTTGGAGTTTTTAAAATACAATTTAAAACTAATAATTTATTTTAAAAAACAAATAATTTATCATGACCTAGGAAAAGGTGATTTATTGCCATATTTAAACATCATGGTTAATATAAGCCTCTTGAAGCTTGGAAGAAAATCCCAGTGAAGACCACTGCCTAAAATTACAGGATATACATGTTAAGAATGTGACTATATCACATTATTATTTACAGATACTTGAATTCACTAATCACTTATTATTTACCTATTTATTCACATTTATACACAAGGTTGCTCAGATGGTAAAGAATCTGCCTGCAATGCAGGAGACCCGGATTGGTCCATGGGTCAGGAAGATCCCCTGGAGAAGGAAATGGCTACTTTACTCCATCCAGTATTCTTGCCTGGAGAATCCCATGGACAGAAAAGTCTGGTGGACTACAGTCCATGGGGTTGTGAAGAGTCAGACATGACTGAGCAGCTAAGCACACACACATATTTTTTACACAGCGATACTTGATCATTTAATTGATCTGTGCATTTTTTCATTTCAAGATGACTCGAGGAGAACTGCGTCTAATGCTGTAACAGAAACTGGCCCTCCTGCAATGCCTAGGTTACCTTCCTGCTGTCCCCAGCACTCGCCCTGTGGAGGGTCATCGCAGAATCACCATGCATTAGGACATCCACACACAAGTTGCTTTCAGCAGCATGGCCACCATTTTCAGCATCATCACCACCATCATCATCCTCCCCACCCAGCCGTCCCAGTGTCTCCTTCCTTTAGTGACCCTGCGTGTCCTGTGGAAAGACCTCCACAAGTACAGCCACCTTGTGGAGCAAATAGTACTTCCAGTGCCAGCTACCATGACCAGGTATGTGGAATTTGATGAGTTCTTCTTAATTTTTTATTTTTTTTTATTTTTTAAAATTTTTTTTCCTTAATTTTTTAAAATTGCAGTTCCTTCCAGAGAAAAAAAATCTAATGATAAAGTTTATGTACCAAATAAGTCATTCTTTTTGCCCCTACAAGAGTGGTGTAATTTAATGATCTGTGATTTTTTTTTTAAATTAAGTATTTAGGATTTTCTCATGTTGTAAATGATTACAACCAATTGAGGGGACCAGGGATGTGGATAATTGGATACTATTTTTTATTCTGGAATGTTTTTCAGTGTTTTTAGTTAAATATAAGTGGATTTAATGTTTAGGATTTCATTTCAAACAAAGGTGTTGAAACTGCAGTGTCAGCCTCATTCATGAGAAATTGAGGAATTCTCCCAGTTTTTTCCTCCTTTACCTCCTCTTCTGGAGCCTCCCAGTAATCTCCACTCATCTAGAAATAAACAGACTTCTCAGCTGCAAAACCATACAGGGAGGAACCTCCTGTTTCTCAGGAGCAGATTAGGTTTTTAGTTTCTGGGAAATTGAAATGTCAGCAAAAAAAATTATCAGTAATTTTTTTTGCTAATTAAGTAACTTGGTTGATATTATTAGTGAGTACTTAAAATGTCAAATAGTGTTAAATTCATATTGGTGATCACGTGGAGTAAATAAAGTGAGGTATTATGTGCTATTTTAACTTTTGCTGTATTGTTTCTGTGTGTAATTGTGATGTAAACCTGGGTGGTGCATACTTTAAAAAACAAAATGGGTAATATAAAATGGTAAGTGACACATGTGCTAAAAAAAAATGGGCTAGAAAAAGTTAAAGTAAAATTCAAAGTAACTGCTCCACTGTACCCTCTGGCTTTTCCTCAAGTACATTACTTGCTTCGTCTTTTAAATTTTTGATGATTATCTCTTCTGGTTCTGACAAATTAAAATTGAGAAAGTGAAGTGTTCCCTTAAGAAGAAACTAGCTGCTGATATAAAAAAAAAATTGAAAGGGTTTAGTAGGAAATGTGATTAAAGAGATTTTAGATGATGTTTTGGCTCTGTTAACAGCAGTTCTAAGTACTAACATCTGTTGATTGACTACACCTATTCTACCTTTTGGGCCTAAAAAAGCAACCTGAGTGACTTAATTATAGGTAGAATCTCTTATTGTTTTGTGTCAAATATAGGTGTGACCTGCTCATCTCTCTCTCTCTCTCAAGTGTTAGTTGCTCAGTCCTGTCCGACTCTGTGACCCTATGGACTGTAGCCTACCAGGCTCCTCTGTCCACAGAATTTTCCAGGCAAGAATACCGGAGTGGGTTGCCATTTCCTTCTCCAGGAGATCTTCTCTAACCTCTGTCTCTAAGTAGAAGTATTTGGAGTATACACAAACCTTGAGGAAAATCAGCAGGATCAGGCATTCAATAGTGATAATGGATATGAAGCTAAAGAGTGAGGTTTTGGAGATATGAAGTTTGAGATTCGTGTAGCTCTTTGTAGGACTCTGAAATTAACCACATGTACATGAGATAGTCTCATATAGTCTACATTTGAGACCTGTGTGGACATAGTAGGAAGCTGAGGAGAAGGAGACTAATCTTAGGATTTATAATTGTGTGGTGTCTCATTGTCAAACTGTAGATAGGCAGAGAAAGATTGGGGAGGATTAGTCTTAACAGCAGAGAAGTTTTAGTAGTCACTTGACTCTATCATACTACTCCTTTGGGTGTAGCTTTCTCTTTTGATAGAATAGTTTAATTAGTGTTATGCATTATTTATAATCTATGTAAAGGGCTTCCCTGAGAGCCCAGTTGGTGCAGAATCTGCCTGCAGTGCTGGAGACCCTGGCTTGATTCCTGGGTCAGGGACATCCGCGGGAAAAGGGACAGCCTACCCACTCCAGCATTCTTGGGCTTCCCTTGTGGCTCAGCTGGTAAAGAATCAACTTGCAGTGCAGGAGACCTGGGTTCGATCCCTGGGTTGGGAAGATCCTCTGGAGAAGGGAAAGGCTACCCACTCCAGTATTCTGGCTGGAGAATTCCATGGACTATGGGGTTGCAAAGAGTTGGACACGACTTAGCAACTTTCCCTTTCACTTTCCCTGGTGGCTTAGTGGTAAAGATGCCTGCAATGCAGGAGACCAAGGTTCAGTCCCTGAGTCAGGAGGATCCCCTGGAGAAAGAAATGGCAACCTACTCCAGTATTCTTGCCTGGGAAATCCAATTGACAGAGGAGCCTGGTGGGCTACAGTCCGTGGGGTCACAAGAGAGTCAGATAGGACTTAGCGACTGGACAACAAATAAGTAATATTTGCTATTTCTGTACCATCTTGCTTAACCCCACTTTTCTTTCTAGAATAAGAATTGAGTGAACTCTTGGAATTGTGAAGAAGAGGGTTCTCTCTGTTGGCTTTTTCCCCCTTTTTATTCTCTACTTTTAACTTTACCCTCGGTTGCTTCTAGGAGGACCTTCACCCTACCTTACTCACTCTTTGGGAGTTTTCTTAATCACTGACTGGAGAAGAAGATAGGAAATTTGCTCACCTTCATAGTATGTTAATATTCCAGTCCATTTGCCAAATTTTAACGTAAATAGGAAATACACAAAGGATTTGAGTCATCAGTAATAATTCACAATCTTAAAATATTGTTCTTAAACCTTATTTATCCACATTAGAAGCTGATATTGTATTTGCCAACTCTGAAGAAAGACGTCAGATATTTACTTAATTGATTGTAGACACAATGTACAAGAGGAATGTAGTTCTATTGTCCTTCCCTCATTCTATACCATCCTCCTCCTTCCCTTTTAATATCCAGAGTTTCTTATGTTTCTTTTATCCTCTGAACAGGGTGGCCATTGAAACCACAAAGACCACTCTGTCTCTAAAAACAATTTTTAAAATATACTAAGACCACTATGGTTCCTCACTGGACTAAGTGACCTGGGCCTCTATTAAATGCATTACCCTCGCTTTCCTCACCTCTAGTCCCCCAGCTTTCAGTAGTGAACAATCTCTACATATGATTCCATATATAACATCTTCATTTTCTTTAATCACATTTAAAAAATTGCAGCTGTACTGAACACTAAGCAAAGGCTTATACTTAAAATACTCAAGAATATAAAGAAGCAATTCTGTTTCTGTTATCTGCTCTAGAGTAGAAGGTAAAGTGTTTGTTTTCCTTAGGACTTTTCAAAGTGCTCTAGTTAGGGATGGAATTTAGACTCTTTGATTTTTCAACTTGGTAAATGATCCTTCCCTAAAATTATCTTACTAATAAAAGTAATCGTGGTTTAAATTTTTTTAAGTGAAAAAGGTAACTAAGAGGCAAAGCTAACAGTTTTAGCTTGAATAATCTTAGACCCTCTGTTATCTTGGATAATGTTTTCACTATTTGAGTTTTAGTTGAATCCTTGCTGCGTACAGTTTAAAAATGAGATTTTTACCTGAAACCTTGAATGTTTTCAGTGGCATGATTATATGTTTTCTGAAGGAGTCCTAAATTACCAGTCAGAGTTTTGGTGTAAAGGAGGATATCAACATATGATTTAAAAGTTTCTCTCTTAAGATCTAGTATATGGAAGATAAATAGATCTTAAAATAATACATTAACTTTTGTTCAAGCACTATCACATGCTTGATTATTTAAAATTGATTATAGTTTTTAAGTGGATAAGCACTATAATTTTTACAATCCAAGATACACGTAGTATTTTTTGGTGCTCAGTAGGTCTTCACACTCAAAATTTTACCAGTTTCAAATTTATTGATTCTATTTTTCTAGATTACATTGAGTACTTTTACAGTATGCCATAAACGATGTTTTGACCAAATTGTAGAAAGATAAAACACAGTTCCTCTTTGTACAGCAGGCCTTGCCAGTAGACCTGAGCAGCAGTGGTGTCAGAAGTCATGGAAGTGCTGGTTTTCATGGAGCGTCTGCATTTGACCCCTGCTGTCCTGTTTCTTCTTCCCGAGCTGCAATCTTTGGCCATCAGGCTGCTGCTGCCGCTGCCCCGAGTCAGCCATTATCCATAGATGCTTATGGATCAAGCATGGTTGCCCAGCCCCAGCCCCAGCCCCCTCCACCAGCCTCACTGTCATCTTGTCGACATTATATGCCACCTCCTTGTAAGTATAAATTTAATAGGCAAAGAACTTAGAGGCACATAAATGAAGCATTGTACTGTCCTCCATTTAATAACCTTTCAGTAATTCTAATTTATAAATTTCTAGTAAGTACTTCCTTGACCTAAAAGTGGAGTGTATTTTTCCCATTTCATCCTTCCTTCACCTCACATACCTAAAGCGGTCTTCTTAAGCAAAAACGGCAGATGTTGTTTTAAAAAGTCTGGGAAAATAATAAAAAGTATCATATTTGTCTAATTTACATTTTAACATTTACATTTTAATGTCTGTCTATTAGAAGTACATTGAATGGACTTTCGATTCCTATAAAAGGAAATTTTAAGGAATTTATATTTATCCTTTAGTATTAAAAAGAAATTGGAAGGTTTAGTAGTTGTTTCTATGCATAGGAAATTAAACTTTAAGAATTCTGAAACTTAACTGAGACACAGGAGAAAATTCCTTGACAGAAAGACAATTGTAGAAAGGTTTTCTGTACTCTTTTCATGCAAGCAGTTAAAATAGAATCAGATATGACTTTTCTAAGAAATTGAAATCTATAAGATACAAGAAATGAGAAATAACCTTAGGCTGCGTAGCATATATTTATTGCTTTGTCAAATCATAGGCTAATAATCAGATGGAAACTTATTAAATATTTTGATTTTTTTAAAAAAGCACTGAAAATTCATGCCAGGAGTAAAGCAAAAACATTGGCAAGGAAATTTGCTTTTGTCCTCTGATTACATACGAGGGATAGTGTTCAGTTATTTATCTTCTTATGATTCCAGCCCTATAATTTTAAAAATCTGTGTCCTGCATACACAGCTAGAGTCAACCCAGAATTTGTACAGTGAAATCTGGTGATACATCATTTATCTTTTCAAGAGTTCAAGTTTTTGCAAAACATTAACCAGTGGACAAATTTCGTGTGTGAACACTGGCAGGATGTGCAGGCTGTTCTGTAATAGTTGTTGATATTCATCTTTTGTTTATTATCTTTTATTGGGAACTCAAAATGTGTGGTTTTCTCCCCCTCCTCTTTAAAAATAATATATTGAAGCAATTTATAAGTGTATCCCTTGCTTTTTTATGTTCTAATCTAAAAAGTTAATGTTTTCTTTTTATCATAAAAGTAACTTGTGTACACTTTAAGAAGTTCAAACCACAGAATAATATAAGAAGTTAAAAATCCTTCTCCATTCTTCCCACTAATCCCAATACCTCAGTGGTAGCAACTGTTTATAATTCATTATAAACCCTTTCAGAAATTTTCTTTCTCTGCACATGTTATTATGACACATCTCTTATTATGACATATCTCTCCTTTTTAAAAAAAAAAGGGATCATATCAAACATAGTATTTGCCTATCTTTCATTTTTTATTTTTAAAAATTTTAACAGTATGTTTCAGATTTTTGTAGTACATAAAATTCTAGCTCATTGTTTTTAATATCCTCATAATATTCCATTGTATATTCAATTAGTCCTCAATTGATGAACATTTAAATTATTTGTAGTTTTCTACTAGTCTGTAGGGTAACTTCCTAGGACTGAGATTGCTGGATTAAAGTGACATGCTAAACTTTTAAGAAACAATATCAAGAACACTTTTTGTTTGTCTGTTTATTTTTACTGGCAAGAACACATAATACAGAGAAGAAGGGAAATGGTCTGTGGGAATGCAGAATATATCACCTTTATACAATGATTTGTACTTATTTTGTTTAGATAAACAGTGTATCATAATGATGGCTGAAGTTTTCACCACACACAAAAATTGGCAACTGTGTGATTAAACTGATTGTGGTAATCATTTCACGTGGTATAATGTGTCAAATTATCATATTATACACTTTAGATATATTGTTTTAATTGTTAATTATACCTTAGTAAAGTTGAAAAATGATTAATGAAGAGTTAAATAAATTGATTCATTCCAAAGCAAAACTTTAGCATTTTGTGATATTTGTGAATATTATTTCTTATATAATAATTATATAGTTAGAACACCTTGCTGTGAAACTGGGAAAAATGCTCTAAATTTGAGGAAGAATAGTTAACAGTTAGAGAATTTAGTAACTTCTTTTTTGATGACTAAGAAGTACTGAGCTTTGTGACTTCTTAAGAGTAAAACATTGATTTGAAAATACAACTGTTAGAAAATTAGTTTTAAAAATATGTCTTACAATTTAAATTGAGCTCAGTGAAAGTTTCCTTTAAATATATGCTAACAATTTTTCTTTTGATGTATGGCTGAATGAGTCTGTGGTTACCTAACTTTCACCCCTGCTGCACGAATCAAAGCAATTAAAAATTGAAGGTAATCTTTCTGTAACGAAACTAGAGAAATGCTATGGCTCCATACCAGACTACCAAGAAAATTGTACAAGTGAAATGAAATTAGGGCTGAAATCCAAGGAGGAGACAAACTTATTTTTAGACCTCAAACTGATGCTCATCTCTTAAGAGAGAAAAGTATTCCCTTAAGGGACCTTTCAACAGTCATTTTGCAATGTAAAGATTCAGATTGAAGAAATGGGTGAAACCATCTTTATAAAGGCTGATTTTCTTGGCAAGTTGCTAGCAAATATGCCCTCTCCTTAATGTAGCACAGGAAAAATAGCATGGGGCAGGGAGAGAAGTGCAGTGGTGAAAATATATGTTTACAGGCGTGCCTAGGACTTGCAAGTTCCTTTCCTCTCTATAGTGCTCTATAACCATTAATGATTAAGGAAAACATGATTTATGTGTTTATAAATATATAATTTATACATTTGATTTTACAAAAGCAAAATACTTATGACAGAGTAAAATTACCAGGAGACAATTTGGAAAAATGTTTATACTACCTTATGACAAGGAATACTTATAAATCAATAAGAAAAAGGTGAATTATAAGCTAACAATGTGAATAGATAATTCTGGGAAGAAATATAATTGATTAATGAATACAAAATTTTTTTCTGATTAGCATGTAAAATATGTGACAGTCTAATTAGTCAGGAACTCTCATGTACTATTGATGGTAATTAATTATGGTAAACTTTTGGGAAAGGTGTTTTGTCAACTAGTATCTGAATTTTAATCAAATTGTCAACATCCACTGGATCCTAGAAAAAGCAAGGGAATTCCAGAAAAACGTCTACTTCTGCTTCATTGACTACACTAAAACGACTGTGTGGATCACAACAAACTGAAAAGTTCTTAAAGAGATGGGAATACCAGACCACCTTACCTGCCACCTGAGAAACCTGTATGTCAAGAAGCAACAGTTAGAACCTTACAGGGAAGAACTGACTGGTTCACAATTGGAAAGGAGATACATCAAAGCTGTATATTGTCACCCTGCTTATTTAACTTATAGGCAGAGTACATCATGCAAAATGTTGGGCTGGATGAAGCACAAGCTGGAATCAAGATTGCTGAGAGAAATATCGATAACCTCAGATATGCAGGTGATACCACCCTAATGGTAGAAAGCAAAGAGGAACTAAAGAGCCTCTTGATGGAGGTGAAGGAGGAGAGTGAAAAAGCTGGCTTGAAACTCAGCATTCAGAAAACTAAGATCATGGTATCTGGTCACATCACTTCATGGAAATAGATGGGGAAAAAAATGGAAACGGTGACAGACTTTATTTCCTTGGGCTCCAAAATTGCTGTGGATGGTGACTGCAGCCACGGAATTTAAAGCACTTGTAATAGTATAGCATAGTAATAGCTATGATAAACCTAGACAGCATGTTAAAAAGCAGAGACATCACTTTGCCAACAAAGGTTCATATAGTCAAAGCTGTTTTTTCCTGTAGTCATGTATGGATATGAGAGTTGAACCATAAAGAAGGTTGAGCACCGAAGAATTGATGCTTTTGAACTGTGATGTTGGAGAAGACTCTGACAGCCCCTTGAACAGCAAGGATATCAAACCAGTCAATCCTAAAGGAAATCAACCCTGAATATTATTGGAAGAACTGATGCTGAAGCTAAAGCTCCAATATTTTGGCCACCTGATGCGAAGAGCCAACTCATTGAAAAAGACCCTGATGCTGGGAAAGATTGAGGGCAAGAGGAGAAGGGTGCAACAGAGGATGAAATGGTTGAATGGCATCATCGACTCAGTGGACATGAGTTTCAGCAAACTCTGGGAGATAGTGAAGGACAAGGAAGCCTAGCGTGCTGCAGTCCATAGAATAACAAAGAGTCGGACATGATCAACAACAATAATCTGAGTTTAAATTATTCTTTCAGACTCAGAACTGCTTATAGGAATTTATGCTATAGAAACTTTCTGTGAGTGGTGTGTATGAGTGTGTGCCTTTATGTTCAGACACTCATGTACATGCATGTATGAAAGAGAGCACAAGAGGAATTATACACAGAGATGTTTATTGCAGCTTTGGTTTGCTTCCAGTTTTTATCAGTGGCAATTTGATAATGGCTTCCAGTTTTTATCAATGGTGATCAATAAATTTAGGTGCCTTCCTGTAATGAAATGCTGTGAATGAAGTAAAGCTATATATATATTGACTTGAGAAGATACCTCTGATTACTCAAAGAAGAAAGCAGGTTGCCAAACAAGACTAAGCAGGCTCAAGCATTGATAAAGTATTTACAAAATAAAAATACACTAATATGTTTGCTAAGTAAAACACAAATGCATTATGGCAATATATGTTTAACCTTGTGGTGCTTGTGCTTTTCTTACAGATGCTTCTTTGACAAGACCACTTCATCATCAAACCTCTGCCTGCCCCCACTCTCATGGAAACCCTCCTCCTCAGACTCAGCCTCCGCCTCAAGTGGATTATGTTATTCCTCATCCTGTTCATGCTTTCCATTCTCAAATATCGTCTCATGCAACATCTCACCCCGTGGCACCCCCACCTCCAACTCACTTAGCCAGTACAGCTGCACCAATCCCCCAGCATCTTCCTCCCACACACCAGCCAATTTCACACCATATTCCAGCCACAGCACCTCCAGCACAAAGACTGCATCCTCATGAAATGATGCAGAGGATGGAAGTTCAAAGAAGGAGAATGATGCAGCATCCAACGTATGTTTTATGTTTTTAAAAAGATAATCACCCTTTATTCTTTTTGCCTTCTATTTCCATTGGTTTTTAAGACTGTAAAGTCTTCAGAAGTGATATAGCTATATTTAATCCTCAGTTCACTAGGAAATTAATTTTTTACTAACCAGAATGTCTTATCCTGAGTTGTAGGTGCTGACATAAAAATTCTATATCAGGTTATTTCATGTGAAAAGACTATAAAAACAAAAAGAACTTTATGTTTTCTTTGGAAAACTCAGGACCTGATGTTCTAATTTGGGGCAATGTACTTTGTTGGTCTTATTCTGACTGCCTATTAAAGTTATGCAGGAAAATGGCTACACTGGTTCATCTATATATTGTCTGTGGCTTCTTTTACACTACTAAAACCACAGGTTGAGTAGTTACAACAGAAACCATGTGACCTAGAGAGCAAGCAATATTAAGTATTTGGCCCTTACAGAATGTTTGCAGATTCTTGATTTAATCAATGATCTGGCACTTGTGTAACTTCTTTCTTTAGTTATATAATTTAAGGTTATATTTAGAATCTGTGACTATTTCTGTCATTTTAATATAGTGACCCTTTATATAGAAAGTTGCTAATTAATATTTCTATCTTCCAGTATCTAGAAAATTGCTTGTTCTGAATCATTAAGGTTAAACATGAAAAATCTGTATATGTGTTTGAAACTAGTAGAAAATAAGAATTAGACTGTAGAAATGAATACCTAGAACTGTTTTTTCTCAAGTGCCATTTGTTTAGAACTTTGTGACCATTTGTATTTGTAAATTTGACAGACTTTAGAAAGAGAAAATACAGTAAGCTGGACTGATGAATAGAGTGTGAATAGAAGTAATACCAGTTTCCCAGATGTGTTGACATGTATTTGCATGTGTTTGAAGAAAATACACAGGTTAAATTTTTTCCTTAGAAGTTTTTTTTTTTCCCTTAGAAATTTTATCCATTAAAATGGATGAATATTATTACAGCAAAAAGATGAAGCAAGATAGTTTCCATTTCTTAAAACAACTTCCTTGTGTCCGCAGCATATGCTGGAGTATTAATTTTTAAAATTTTATTTTCATTTAGTTCCTGTTATTCTATTTAAAATATCTGCTATATAAAGATTATAAAGATACTGTTTTTTCCCTTGGATGATATTTGGATTGGAGACATTGAAATAAATGAGTAGTGAGAATTTGTGGGGCTATGGTTTCTTGATTTATTGTTAATCATTAGGTTATTTTATATTGCATTTTTATAATTTATTACAGAGTTAATTTCAAGACTAATCTATAGATGTTTATAATATTAATACTAGATTGTTTCTTTCTACATTAAGAAATAACCAATTATTCAATTATTTCCAGTGGTCTTTTTGTGTTCTGTGTTTCCAGGCGGGCACATGAACGCCCCCCACCCCATCCACATAGGATGCACCCAAATTATGGTCACGGGCATCATATTCATGTGCCTCAGACTATGTCCTCACATCCTCGACAGGCTCCGGAGAGATCTGCCTGGTCAGTATCTTGTTTATTTCAGAGCTGTGATCAGTTTCTTGTGGTAGAAAAGGTTGGAAGAGATACTTTGTAGGGTAAGGGTAATGTGGGGACTTGCCTGGTGGTCCAGTGGCTGAGACTGGACTTTCAATGCAGGGAGTCTGGGTTCAATCCCTGGTCAAGGAACTAGATCTCACATACTACAATTAAGAGTTCGCATTCTGCAAGTAAAGATTCCACATGTCACAACAAGATTGAGGATCCTGAGTGTTACAAGTAAGACCTAGCACTGCAAATAGCTAGATATACAAATTTTTTTTTTTAAGGATAATACAGAGAAACTGAATTCCAGTTTAGCTGTGACTCACTGTCTCTGGGTGAGTCATAAGAGACTTGGGGAGGAAAGAGTTGCAGCTTGAGTTCTAGGGCAGGGAATCCTGTCAAACTGGAGTAGAGCTTCTTTGTTGTTGTTGTTTCTCAGAGATCTACCATCAAAGTAAAACCCCTAAATTTTTCATAACTTCTTTATCCAGCACCCCCACCCTTGTCCTCATGTTTGCAGTACCTCCCTTAACCCCTGCTACTGACAAGGGAAATCCAGCCTGGATCCTCCAGGCTTGAGTTGTTTCCTAGAGAAATGGAGGCAAATTTGCTTCAGTTTTCTTTCTGAATCTCTTGTCTATAGGTAGTTATTGAGATCTTGATCCACAGTGACTTTTCAGACAAAATATAAAATGAGAATAAATAATTGAAGATTTGATATTTACCAGTTTTACTTTCTAAAATTTTGTTTACCCTTGCTTTATAAGGTATAGAAGTGTTTACTCTTCGAAATATCCTTGATGCCAACAATCCAGAGGCACTATCCAACAAACAAAAGACCTGGGAGCAACATTCATATAAACCAAAAAAGTAAACTCAATTGTATTTGCTTCTCATGAAAAATCAGACTTTTAGATTGGAAGGAAACTTAGGGACACTCATTGTATGTCCTTCCTTTGTAAGGATAGAAGTACCTGGATACAAATGCCTTGCTCCTCATGGTCACAAAATTGAACCTTTGAATTTTAGTTTCTAAAATGAACTTGAAATTATTAGTTATATCTTTGGGGCTGACTTATCTTTTTTTCTCAGCTAAGTAAGATAAGAATCTTCAGGTGACATTAAAAAATGTAAACATACATTTCTATTGATAGTAGACACTGTAAGGATGTCTAACATTTAAACTGTTCTCTTTTGTCAGGGAACTGGGAATTGAAGCTGGAGTAACTGCAGCTACTTACACACCTGGAGCATTGCATCCTCACTTGGCCCATTACCATGCACCACCTCGGCTTCATCACTTGCAGTTAGGAGCTCTACCTTTAATGGTAAAATAGGAAGATTTCAAAATTCTAACATAGTTGCCTTCAAAAACTGTTCTTCCTTTTCTAAATTATTTTTTGGAAATATTTTTAATGTATTAGTTGTTAATAGGTGTTTCAGTAGAGGATTAGAATTATTATTATTAGATTGAAATTGTGCCATAAGAAGGTATTAGATGCCATAAAATATGTTTGTATTTGCAGTGTTACATATACTCTTCTTGATGTAAAAAATGACATTTTTTTCCTTTTATATCGACATGACAATCTTTATCCACTTTCAGTGGGGCATGTGCTTTATCATCATACATGCTAATGGGTCTGTTCTAATGCATTCATACTTTATTTTCTGATCAGTAGAAAAACGATACTAATTGTAACTGATTTGAACATATTCAGATTTTGTTAACACCGGTTTGAGTTCTAAAGAGCAAATTCAGCAAAAATTGAGTTTGCTTTTCACATAATACATATTGCATAGTACAGAGAAGTGAGTAGTTTTGTAGGGGTAGAAGTATTACAAAGAAGGTTTCCAAGACACTTTACTATACATGCAACTTCTAAGCAAGCTTTGGAATAGAGAATGGTGCTCTTAAACTGGCTACATCATGTAAAGAGCTTTCAGATAGCATAAGCACAGGGAAATCCTAGTTGCTGTTTCTAGATCTTAGGGGTGAAGGTCACTCAGCAATGAAATACATGCCCTGCCAGGAAACTAGAAATTAGACTCCATTGAAAGAGGAATGTCTTGATCATGTTTATGTTGTTAGAATGATTTAATCAGATTGTACCTAAATAGACCATCTCTTCAGTTGTGTGGAAAATAGGTTTCATGGTGGAAGGAAGGACACATTATAGTAGAAGAGATGAAAGTTGATGAATGCTTGAACAAGGGCAGTGGCAGTTGACCTATAAAAATGATGGACTCTGTTTGAGTAATATTGAAGATGATTCCGAGATATCTAGGTTTGGTTGTTAGGTGTATGGCGCTGCCATTCACTAATTTGGAGAATATTAGATGATGATTTAGGGAAGGGGTTAGGTGAGTTAGATTTTGGACATATTGAATCTGAGATACATGTATGTCAGGGTGGACTGTCCAGTATGAAGTTGGGTTTATGGTCTGAATCTCCAAAGAATAAACTGGTCTTTGAGTTAAAGATAGGTTGTGATCTGTCAATATAAAATATTACATGTATCACTTGTCTTGTCATATTACATGAATCCATGGAAGAGGATTAGATTTCTAAGAAAGACGTGCAGACTGATGAGAGATTGAAAGAACCTTGGCAAATAATAATACTGTATTTAAATGATAATACTGTATTTCAGGGCCTCCTGGGTGACTCAGTGGTGAGAGGAACCTGGCGGGCTACAGTCCATGTGGTCACAAAAGAGTCAGACACAACTTAGCAACTAAACAACAACAACAACTGTACTTCAAACAAATAATTCCAAGAATTGGCTAGGGTAGTTGAGGAGAAACAAAGTTAGAATAAGGTCAGAATAACATGGTCAGTAGTGTTTCATCACAAAAAAGTAAAGTTTGAAAAATGTTGAATGCATTTGGCATTAGAGTGGTTTTTGGCAGCTTTTGTCAAAGTGATTTCACTAATGGTGAGGGATGGAGGTTGGGATGCCTCTTAGATCACAGTAAGATAGGGAAAGTTAAAATATGTGGAACTACTTGCCTAATAAACTTGGCTGTGAAGGGAAAGTGGGAAATTGCGTTGGCATTTGGTCCAGGATTGATTCTTGCTTGGTGGCTCAGATGGTAAAGAATCTGCCGGCAATGCAGGAGACCTAGGTTTGATCCCTGGGTAGGTACAATCCCCTCGAGAAAGGAATGGCTACCCACTCCAGTATTTTTGCCTGAAGAGTTCCATGAATAGAGGAGCCTGGCGGGTTCTAGTCCGTGGGGTGGCAAAGAGTCGGACACGACTAAGTGACTAACAGTCTCTCACTATTAGGATTAGAGAACCTGGGTTTGGAGAAACATGAAGGTAATTTTAGGTTTAAGACAAAACAGGGTAACATTAGGGAGGACTTGTTTGAAGATATCCAGGAAAAGGGTGGGTAGCAGTTAAGGATGGTCCAGGGTGGGGAAACAAGAGAAGAGGGGAGCAAATGATAGAGCTTACCTTTGGGTAAGAGAAAGAGGAAGCTTACCCCTAAAAGTTAGAGAAAGAAGGCTAGGGAGGGTTACAGGAGAAGTGCAGCTTTAAGTAACTTGGAAGGCAGAAGTTTCTTTCTGATGTGTAGGAAGATAGGTTATCTGCTTAGAGCTGGATACTATTGATCTTGATTATAAGGAAAGTTGCAGATACTTAAATAATAGGCTACTTAAAGGGTAGAAATTATTGCTTATTTTAAATTCTTTTCCATGTGTGAACTGTCTTTTAAAGTTGTAAAACATGCTAGAAGTATATTATGATTTAGTGGAAGCCAAATAAGTCTGGAGATTTGTTTATAAAAATGCAAGAATGGCCTCAGAATATCCCCTTCCTAACACTATGGTCAGCTCTTGTTATTCATGGTAGTTAATGTACTATAGAGTTACTGTGAATTGAACCATTATTCCCAGGGTGAATATAGCCCTAGGTTATTGCAAGCCTCCAGTCCCAACAACCAATGCATAACCTTGTTTTAATGTATTTTTCTGTTTAGAGACAACTTATTTGATATATACTGTTGATTCATTGACATTGAGCACATGGCCAAGCTCATGACACCATAACTCATACCTGAACGAAGCTTATGTACACATATTTTCTCCAAAAGGCACATCACAGCCTTCTTGCATTTAGGAACCCTAGCTAACAATTAAGCATTATGTTTGGGGATCAGTTTAAACAACAAAATGACCTATAAAAAGTACAAAAATGTGAAAAACATTGCACTTAATACATTGCAAAAAAGACACTTGTTATACAGTGTAAGAACTGAAACGAGTGGGCAGGGTCTTGTTCTTCCTCAACTGGGAGCACGTATTGGGCAGCTCAGATTTTTTTTGCTGCTCTGTGCAGGTCTGTGAATGACTTGTGAGAGCACAACTATTGATTTTGGAGTTACAAACAAATTCTGTCAAGTGGGTGAGCTCACAAATAAGATTGTGAAGATTGACCTTAGCTAACAAAAAATTAAAAACTGTTAAAACCTCACTAATAGAACCAAACCAAAAGAGCAGCCAAAAGTACCTTTGGCTATTTGGGGGTTAGAGAAAGGGAAATAAAACTTTTATCCTGAAATTAAGTTTTGTTAGAAAATTTTACGCATTTCTATTTCTTAATACTGTACAATAAAGCTCTCTGAAATTGACCAGATCTTATAAAAATTTTACTCTTTGTATGTTTAGGCTACTAAGAGCATCATTCTTAGGTTTGAGTATTCTCTACTTAGGATTCTTTGTGCAAAATAAATCAAATAGAAGAGAATCTGTTGTCTCATGGAACTGCTGTTTCTATTTTTTTCCTTCTGATGATAATTTAAAAGTTATTATAAACGAGATCATTTTTGAAGAGGAACCTGTTAACGGAATGCCTTTTTTGGAGTTATGTATTCTTCCTGAAGTTGATTTTTTTGAGAAGCTAGATGGAGAAAATTGAATATCTGAATTATTCAATGGTAGCAGTAAAACTTGAGCCTGTTCTTAATTCATTTAGCTTACCTGTTCTCTTAAAATAGGTTCCTGACATGGCAGGCTATCCTCACATTCGTTACATTTCATCAGGCTTGGATGGAACATCATTCAGAGGTCCTTTCAGGGGCAATTTTGAGGTATGTAATAGCATTAATGATATTTGCCACAGTATCTGTAATGCAAAAAGAGAGTATATGTAATATTAATAGTTATAACTATAGGATTGCTGCAGTGACTGGGGATCAAAAGGCAGTAACACATCTATATTGCTTCTAGGGATTGTTATAGAAAGATTTATAAGTAATATTAATCAGCATCAGAAATTACCCAAATATTGCAGAAGCATAATTGAAAATATCTAATAATAGAAGAATGTAGAAATTTATTAAATAAATATAAATATCAGATAAAGAACCATACCATTAAATGTGCAAGAAAAACCTTAATGCTTTTTTTTTTTTTTTTTTAAAAATAAATGCAGTACGTGGAACTGTGCTCAATGTTTGTGGCAGCTTGGATGGGAGGGGAGTTTGAGGGAGAATGGATACATGTATGTGTATGTGCCAAGTCCCTTTGCTGTTCACTAGAAACTATCACAACATTGTTAATTGGCTCTACCCCAATACAAAATAAGAAGTTAAAAAATTTTTAAATGCATTAGACTGATATGCTTTACTGAACCTGTGTGATGCTTGTAATACATTAGAATTTAGTGATAACACTTTTTGTATAAATTTACTCTTTGCAATATATCTGGGAAATAAGTACTATCAGTTTTTTGACTAGTACATTGTTTTTGATAGTTCTGATATTCTCCTGGGTGGATGAATATAATTTATTTAACCATTCTTCTAGAAAAACATTTAGGTTTTTAAAATATTTTTCTACTATAATCAATGCCTAATGCTTTTTGACTAAGCTTAGTATTTAGAGAAACATTGCTATAGAAAAAGAAACCTAAGTAATTCAGTTTTTTGCTAAATATCTGAATTTTTCTGGAAGAACAGATCATTTAAATATGATTAATGTTTTGTTTCTTCATGTCAGTTTGGAAGTTGGAGTCAAGAACTATTGTTTGACTTGTTTCCCTATTTTACTGCAGTGACTTCATCTTCTAGATGCATACATGCTTACTGACTTATATAGGATCATGTGGTAATACGTTGCTCTAGCCTACAAAGATAACTTTGCCATACCACTTCAGTTAGCTGAGAAATAATTACAAACAGCCATTTGCCTTACCATATATGGGTTTTTGAATACTCTATTTACATTGCATGTTTATAAATATGGTACTTTATTGCTTTTACAATACTGACTGTGCTGCTCAAGGAATAATCATACTGGCTTTTAATACTAGTTATTCTTCTTTAGGAACTTATTCATTTAGAAGAAAGATTAGGAAATGTTAATCGTGGAGCATCCCAGGGGACAATTGAAAGATGTACATATCCACATAAATACAAAAAGGTAAGCATTTATTCTATGAAACATCTACATTATTGTTGAAATGCATAACATTTAATATCGTGGACTTTTTTCAAGTTTGTGGAGTCTATCAACTATATTTTTTTATTGTTAAAACAATATATGCATATGGTTAAAAAATCTAAAACTGTAAATTGAAGTATGTTACTCTAATGATCCTAGTTTTCCTTCCCAGAAGAAAAATCATGCTTAAAGATTTCTTAGGTAATCTTCCACGCATTTTTAATAATGTGCATATGTATATATTTTTTCTTCCACTTTTAAAAATAACTCAAAGGGGATAATATACATACAGTTTTTGTCCATTTTCTTTTTATTCTATATCAGCACCTACAGATGACCCGTATTCTTATTAATAGCTTATACAGAATTCCATCCTATAGTGGTACCATAATTTAGCTAGTCAGTTGTTTGGATGGGAACTTAATTGACCTACATTTCTTATATTCTACCCTTATATTCCTTATGTAGTGTTACATGTAGAAGATGTGGAGTAGGCATGTTAAATAAATTTCTTTCAACAAACTGTTATATACTATAGAGACTAATGAAGTGTGAAAATGACTGTTCATTGTATTTTTCACCCTTTTCCTAAGAGTATTAATGGGGTATTACCATTAAATGTAAGTCATCTCAACTGTTTAAGCTAAATACTGTAACTGACGTTCATTTTTGAACTTTATCTGAAACATTTATTAATGAAACGAAGTTTATCTGGCTGTGCCTCATAATGGGACAAAATAGTATATATGATCCTGATTGTGGGTTAGAAATGATAGATTTCAGACTAATGAATTTCTGTTACTTTTAATTTTGATGCTGATTACTTAAGGGTCTTAAGAGAACACTTCGTTGATAATAGTCACTTAATTCATCCTTTAATTCATGGCAATTTTATCTGGGAAATATATTGTGGGTGAATGTATGGTTTTGTTTTGTTTTGTTTTTAAAATAAACACAAACTTTACTCAGTTGTTCAATAATGTCATCTCTACTAACAAGGTAACAACTGATTGGTTCTCACAGAGGAAACTGCACTGCAAACAAGATGGGGAAGAAGGGACTGAGGAAGACACAGAGGAAAAATGTACTATCTGTTTGTCTATTTTAGAGGAAGGTGAAGATGTGAGGTAACTAAACACTATCTAAAATTCATTGTCAAAACTGTACAAGAGATTTTATTTGAGGGGATTCTCTTGTCGCCCAGTAGTTAGAACTCTACACTTTGAGCTACTGAGGGTGCTGACTCAGTCCTTGGTCGGGGAACTAATCTCCCACAGACCTGCAACACAGCCAAAAAAAGAGGAATTTTATTATAAAGCAGATCAGAAACCAAATAAAGATTACTTTAGCATACCCTGTTACCAGTCTCTGATATGTAGAATTGCCTTGTAATAGTGAATTAAATAGTAAAAAGATTAAGTTTCTGTATTAACATCAAAGAGAAATATACTACCTGTTTTAGGGCCACACCAAGACTTGACCAGGGAGATTTTGTGGTCAGTATTGTCTTATCTGAATCTTGCAGGACAGAGAACTTGAGAGGTGAGACACTTTGGAGGCCAAAACATGTATATTAATGTTTCTCTAAAGCTTAAAGAGAGGGATCCAGATTAGCTCCATGCAGTTTGTTTTATATCATCTTTTATAAAGTGATCTTGTCCTAAAATTTCCTCTCAATTTGTAGACTGTTTTCTTCTTGTAACTATGTGATTTAGAAAGTATTGTTATGCTAACCAAATATTTTAGACTTTCCTTTTTATAATCTGTTAAGTAACTGTTTTGTTCCTATTCTGTTTTTTCTAATGTAACATAATCCCATATGAAGCAAGTTCTATAACATATATAACACCTGTATCATATTTCTTCAGTTGACTAAGAGAGAGAGAAAAGTTACAAACTTTTATTGTCTACTATATCACATAGAAGGTTGTTTGAAGCTGTTTGAGGGTTTGAAGCTGTTTGAAGGTTGTTTGACTTATTTCCAACAAAGATTTATAAATATAGATAATTGTTTTTTACAGTATTGACAATACTGTGCAGGGAGAAATTAGAACACCTCTTTTTAGCTATTTTTACAAAATATGAATTCTGAAATGTATTACAACTCAACAGTGGTGGAAGTTGAAATTGACACTTAAGTCAGTAATCTTTACTCTACTGTTAGATTTAACATTAGCATATTAGTGCACGGAAGCTTTATTTCTCTATTTCTAATTGATACTATAGTGTACTAAAGCATACATATCTGTTTAATCTGCTTTTAAAAGAGTAGCATAGTATGATATAACATGCAAATGATCTCATGAAACAGTATTATTAACCTTTAATCAATCATGTACTTTAATGTGTTAAAGAGATCCTCTAGACAGAAAATAATATTGCATATTAAGACATTCCTTAATTAGTATGATATGGCTGCTGTATGTTTATATAATTCTTTCGAGAGAATTAAGTGAGAATTTTTTTGAAAGTGCTTCATAAATACAGTGATTTGATATTAAAAATATATTTACAGTATTATGTTGTGGGGAACATATTGCCAACTCCAATACATTGGCAGCTCATGTATAGAAACAAAGCTGGAATAATTGTTACTGTAGTTGTTCTTAAAATTCTTGAGATTTTATATAATTTGATTCTTTAGCTGTGATATTTAATTATCTTGGTCATTAATACATTATATTGCCCAAAGTATTAATTTAATGTAGGTATATAATCTTGAGTAGGGAGGGTTTTTTTGTTTCTTTTTTTTAACAGAAGAGAAAATGTTCAGTAACTCCAGATCGTTACTGAAGTATTATATGTATCATTTGTTTAAATGCCACTGCACTTGTCTTAAAATTAACTTTTGCTTTTTGTTTTGTTTCCTTATGATAGACGCCTTCCCTGTATGCACCTTTTCCACCAAGTGTGTGTTGACCAGTGGTTGATCACCAATAAGAAGTGCCCCATTTGCAGAGTGGACATTGAGGCCCAGCTGCCAAGTGAAAGTTGACACCATGTTTCAGAACTCTTACCCTCCCTCTCATTCCCACCTTCCTGGTACTGCAGTCAACCAAAGATGGCATGACTTACCTGCGCAGATTCGGAAGCCTTGAGCTTAGGAGTGCTGGCTCTGCTACATGGTACAACTAATGCTAGACCCACAGTTTATGTATACAGTTGATTTCGATGTATTTATAAAAGCTTTTTTTTTTCTAGATTTGACATTTTTCCTGTATCATTTTACTGTATTTTTGCATGGTTCCTTGTATTGCATTTCTTTGCACATATTATGGGCTTGTGACCCTAAACTTGCAGGCAAGATTAGCTGCTTTAGTAAGTAGAATTTTGTGGTCTTTTTGTTTTTTACATAGTACCAGGTCTTGAGAATTATGAATTTTTTTTATCCATTACTAACGTTTAATTTAATCAATCATGTACTTTAGTTTAATGTATAAAGATCCTCTAGAAGATGATAATATTGTGTATTAAGACATTCCTTAATTAGGACAAAATGGCTGCTGTATATTTACAATACGGAGTTCTGAGTTCAATACCATCCTTGATACCGGGAACAGAATACAAACCATTTTCAATCAGATGCAGGTGGTACTCATATCACCAGAGTGATCAATAGAATTCTTCTTGGTGTATCCTTTTCCTTTTAGCACAATACAGATAGAGTTGAATATTAATACCATACATTTAGACTGCTGTTCCTATTGTATTTATCTTTTTCCTACATTGTTTAGAACTTTATTTCCCAGATTCAATTTTTGCTGCTGTGAAACAGCTCTGATGAACACTAAATATTAATTTCAATTAGCTGGATTGTATATACTTGCAGATTTAACAAAATTTTAGGGAAATTGAAGACATGTAGAATTTCATTCAGTCTTCTGCTAAGCACGCATAGTAAAGATATCTGCTTACATTGAGTTTTGTAAACACATTTAGTCAGGATTTAGAATTGCAGTCATCGGCAGGTATCTGTGCATTGATAGATCTTCTAAAGGTCCCAGAATCACTTTTAAAGGGATTTTTATTAGTTTAAAGATAAATAAAGTCAGCTGAATCTACATGTCTCTTGTTTTATTTCTCTTTAAGCTTGAAAACAGTAAATCTGCAGATACTGTGAGGCACAAATTATACTGTCAACCTACTGTTGCTCTGGTTTTAGACTCCCACTTCATACATTACCAAGAGTCGATCACTGATTTAAAAATTTTAATTTCTATAGTTAAGATTTACTGCATAATATAGAATATTAAAGTTAAGTTAATGTACTAACATTTCTCTTTTGGAGAAAGTTTTAATCCACTTCAGGATGCATATTATCAAGATACTTTCATATACAGGATAGCCTAATTTTATTTGTCTAAATATGCTTAATATGCCCCAGATTGCAAATGCATCAGTCAGTAACATCACTGTCTGTATGTGGAAGACATGTTCCCATGGATCATATGTGAAGATGTCAATAAGCTTGCATTAAGCCACCTGCTTTGTAAGTGGATTGATTAATAAATAACTTATATTTCTATTGTCTTTGTGTTTCATAATTCACTTTTATAAAACTGCCTACATTGAACATTATGGGATTCAAAAACAGTGATCTCACTCAGGTTGACATTTGCCTAGATTTTGTTTGTATTCATTCAGTTATGGGTACTTGCCCTTTTTATGTATTAGTAAATGTTACACTGAGTAATTGTCAGTATCAACATGCTTCAGCATAGTATGTGTTAGAGATCAAGGGTGGATTATGGTTAAGAAAATTGGATATAAAATAACACAATAAGAATACTAGCAGCAGTTGTAGAAGGGTTGTGGGAGGGGTGGCAGAATGAGAGAGAAAAAGAGAGACTTTGCCATCTTACTGAGGAGAAGAGCTAGTAGCCTGTATTCTGGTAGCCTAGATGTAGGACTTTAGCAGTGGAAAAGCCATGGTCCAGGCCAAGGGATAAGATGGGGAGAATTCTATACAACGGAGCCTCTTGATGCTCCCCAAAACACAAATACATATAGATTTCTCTATTTTTTATATTACATCAGATTTAGATGCACAACTAAATTGTTGATTTGTTTAACATTTGCTACTGATTTTTTAAAAATATAAACTATCATTACTTTAAAATACTTTGTGCAAGTATTTGTGGCATATACCTGAACTATGTAGGAGCTTCTTAAGCTACTACAGTTGCAGGAAAATGTGATTAGTGATGAACCAAATATGGTAGGAAATTTTTAGTATTTTACCTTTTTGTGCTTTGTTTTGGTGTCTTCCATATCCTGCTACATCTTATGTCAAAGTGAAAATTTCAGTGATAGCTATCCAAATTCTTTGAAACTAAAATTCTTTTGTCAGCAAATCCTAATGTTCATTTTTGTTAAAATGGAAGTGATAAAGTGATACTTGAAGCATTTTTCTTATCTGGTAATTTTTAGCTGCTAGCATGTTTCATCATTTGAATCATAACAATTTGACAGGAAACTAGTTCTGTTTTAAAAATGCTATTAATATTTGTAACAGATTAAAATGTCGACTCTGTGGACATTTCATTATTAGTTTTTCATAAACGAGAATAACTTAGTTTTGTAGAAAATGCAGAAATTACACTGACAATTACTCAATGTAACATTTACTAATGTAGAAAATGTAGAAAAAATTGATTTAAAAAAAAAATTTTTAAATTATTTTATATTGGAGTAGGGTTGATTTACAATGTTTTGTTAGTTTCAGGTGTGCAGCAAAGTGATTCAGTTATGTGTATTACATGTATCTATTCTTTTTCCAAGTTCTTTTCCCATTTAGGTTATTATTGCATCCTGATTTCTAATTTAACTTCCAAAACCTCTGGAAACACAGTAAATTTTCTTGCTTATTCAAGACTTCACATGTCACAATATTGCATGTATTAAGGTTGAAATATTTTCTCTCAGTTACAGATTTCACTCATTTCCTTAGAAATAAGAGTTATGTCCAAAACATGTTTCTTTTAAGAAAAATAAATGTTACCAATTCTGTGGTTGTGCCTTCTGGACACAATCTCATCTCTCTCTTCCATATCCTGTACAGATTCATAGGCTATACAGTTGATCTTTCGAGATTTTGAAAAGAATATAGTCTTTGGTGTCAGACAGACTTGGGCTTTGAATTGTGTAACTCTAAAAAACGTAAGCTTTCTGAACTCCATCATTCTTACCTATAATAGAAATAGTTTGTTATTAGAATTGAATGAGATGAGTATAAAGAACTTTGCATATAGGATATACTTAAGTTCTCCCAGTGCTTGCTCCGTCCCACCCCACCACCCAGATTCGCTTGCCCTTGATAACAAATAATAGCAAAGGCAGGTGCTGGACCATAGATCAGTGTTTACTGCAATCTTTCTCTTACTGAGTCCCACCAACTGATTACTAGATAAGAATGAGCAATCATTTTCAGCCCTTCTCTGATAGGTTGGCCTTTTTTCTTCTACCAGAGGAATGGAAGATTCAGAGCATGTGTGCTTTCTTCCTTTGCCTTGAAAGCACATGAGGCACATAGTTGCCCATAAAAACCGTCTAATGCTGTGTTTTAGGCTACTGCCAGTGGATCAGAGTTGGCACAGGATATGAAACCATTCACCCTTTCTGAACTAAAAGAAATATTATGGAGAAATTAACAGTTAGAATTCCTCAATCTCTACTAATTTCCCCCCTATCAAATTGTGTTATATAGAAATCTGGTGCCCGTTAACTGTTAACTGAGCACACTACTGAGCTGCATATGTTGTTGTATTAGCTGCTTCTAAGCTTTATTCTTAGGCTGAGAGCTGTGACTGTGTAGAAGGTGTAGGCTTTCAGGGGAAGCTTTTGATTAGCCCAGACAAACTGCATGTCTCTTGTAATCCTTTATCATCACTACAGAGAATGGTTCACTTCAATTCAATCGCTCAGTCATGTCCAACTCTTTGCAACCTCATGGACCGCGGCATGCCAGGCTTCCCTGTCCGTCACCAACTCCCAGAGTTTGCTCAAACTCATGTCCATCAAATCAGTGATACCATCTAACCATCTCATCCTCTGTCATCCCCTTCTCCTCCTGCCTTCAATCTTTCCAAGCATCAGAGTCTTTCCCAATGAGTCAGCCCTTCACATCAGGTGGCCAAATTATTGGAGTTTCAGCTTCAAGCATCAATCTTTCCAATGAGTATTCAGGACTGATTTCCTTTAGGATTGACCGGCCTGAACTCCTTGCAGTCCAAGGGACTCTCAAGAGTCTTCTCCAACATCACAGTTCAAAAGCATCAATTCTTCAGCACTCAACTTTCTTTATAGTCCAATTCTGACATCCATACGTGACCACTGGAAAAACCATAGCTTTGAATAGACAGACCTTTGTTGGCAAAGTAATATCTCCGCTTTTTAATATGCTGTCTAGGTTGGTCATAGCTTTTCTTCCAAGGAGCAAGCGTCTTTTAATTTCATGGCTGCAAACACCATCTGCAGTGCTCCTTGGAGCCCAAGAAAATAAAGTCTCTTACTGTTTCCATTGTTTCCCCATCTATTTGCCATGAAGTGATGGGACTGGATGCCATAATCTTCGTTTTTTGAATGTTGAGTCTTAAGCCAGCTTTTTCACTCTCCTCTTTCAATTTCAAGAGGCTCTTTAGTTCCTCTTTAGATCTACGTATCTGAGGTTATTGATATTTCTCCTGGCAATCTTGATTCCAGTTTGTGCTTCATCTGGCCTGGCATTTTGCCTGATGTACTCTGCATTGTTACATAAGCAGGGTGACAATATACAACCTTGATGTACTCCTTTCCAAATCTGGAACCAGTCTGTTGTTTCATGTCCTGTTCTAATGGTTTCTTATTGACCCACATGCAGATATCTCAGGAGGCAGGTCAGGTGGTCTGGTATTCCCATCTCTTTGAAGACTTTCCACAGTTTGTTGTGATCTACACAGTCAAAGGCTTTGGCATAATCAAGAAATAAAACAATGTTTAGATTCACTGATTTTCATTGTGTGCTACGCCAAGTCAGTTTTACCTTAGGTGGCAATATTCAATATGTGTGCGGGGTGGGTGGGGGGACTTTGAAAATAAAATTCTATAGATTTTTACTGATCCATTGTGTTATTTAGAAAGAAAGAGTTGGCTTCTGCAAAGGCCTATGTGGCTGGCAGAATAGCTCAAGACACTCAGATTTCCAACCTGCCCATAATATGGGATGCTCCAAACCTTTTATCCTAAGGGTTCTGTTCTTTAGATTCTTAAGAGCCTCTTTAAGAAGAGTTTTGACAAGAGAATTGAAAGAGATGTGGTAGTCTCCCAGCTTGCCCTTAAAAAGAGATGGATGTGTTCATTGAACTATCTAGAGACTACCATTCTATTAGTATTTGCTTAGAGAATAAGTTATGATGTTCCTAGGCTCCTCGTTTACTGTTAGCTACACATGCCCCAAATCCCAAAGCTTTGTATTACCTTCTATTGCTTGGTAACCATAAAACTTAGTGGCTTAAGCGCAAACATTTTAGTTTCTGTGGATCAGGAATTTGGAAACGGCTTAGCTTGGTACTTCTGGCTCAGGGTGGCTCATGAAGTTACAGTCAAGGTGCTAGCTGAGGCTGCAGTCATCTGAAGTCATTACTGGGTCTGGATGATCTCTTTGGAAGATGGTTCACTCACATGGCTGATGATAGGAGACTTGGTTCATTATTGGTTGTTGGCCAAGAGACCCCACCTCACTTCCTGGTTATAAGGGCCACTTCATAGGGCTGCTCAAATGTCTTCCCAGCAGGCTAGCTGGTTTCCCCAGAGCAAATGACCACAAAGAGAGAGCAAGGAGGAACCCACAGAAAGATTTTTCATCTAGTCTGATGTTATACTCTCATTTCTGACACATTATATTCATTAGAAGCAAGTTACTAAGTATAGCCTCTACGCAGGAGGAGTTGACTGGGTTCCAGCATTTGAAGGAAGGTATAGCAAGAATTTGTGTACATATTTTTAAAATGATACAGTTAGTAATTGTCTTATCCCCTATATCAAGATCCAGTCTCCAGACCTTGGACTTCTGTGGCCAGAAATTCTATGAGACCAGCTCAGGGCTTCCTAGAGCTCTCAGTTACATCTGATCCATGGTTCAGCACCAAATAAACTGCCCTCAGAAGATAGCCAAATGCAAGAACATGACTCAGGCACTGAAGTTTCCTGTGTGAAAAAAATTTCCAAGAATAATGTTTTTGAGATTCAGCCTTTACAAATAACTGTAAATCCTACCTATTGTGCTGTGTTTTCCTAAGCTGTGAGACCATAGTAAGCAATAAGATAAAGGACTATTCCAGCAAACAGAAAAGCTTATTTGATGTAAGGGATTGAGAATACCGCCAGGTAAATATGTCTGTTATCTGTTATGTAACAAACCACACCAAATCTTAGTGACTTAGACACAGAATTTATAATTGCTCATCGTTTTAAAATGTGGGCAGAGCTGGGCAAGCATAGCTCATGTGTCAGTGTAGTGTGACTTCTGTGTTCTTCATGTGACTGCATTCATTTGGGAGCTCTACTGGGACGCAGTGTCCAGTGTGGCCTCCCTTCGATGTCTGATGCTTTAGTAGGGTTGGCTGGAACAGCCAAAGACTCACTGGGCATTTCTCTCTCTTGATGTGGTCTCTCTAGTGAGGGATAGCTAGAACTCTTCACATGGTGGGTCAGAGCTCTAAGAAGAAACCTCCGTTCTTCCTAAGACCTCGGTCTGGAACTGCACAGTATCATTTCTGCCATATTCTGTGAGTCAAAGCAAGGCTAGTCCAGATTCAAGGGGAGGGGAAATAGACTGTGTCTATTAATAGCAGCAGCAGCAAAAAAATTATGACCATCTTTAATTTATCACCGTGAGATAAAACAAGTGCTATTGCTTTGTTAGAATTCCTAGTACAAACTTCCTGAACACATTTATTTTTCCCCCCCAAGTCGAAGTTTAGCATATGTGGTGGTGGTTTAGTTGCTAAGTAGTATCCGACTCTTGCGATCCCAGGGACTGTAGCCTGCCAGGCTCCTCTGTCCATGAGATTCTCCAGGCAAGAATACTGGAGTGGGTTGTCATTTCCTTCTCCAGGGGACCTTGCTTACCCAGGAATTGAACCCAGGTTTCCTGCACTGCAGGCAGATTCTTTACCAACTGAGCTTCGAGGGAAGCCCGACATATGGAGAAGCCATATATGCAAACAGTCTATTCTCTGAAGTGTAATCATGAGAGGAATCAGTGGTGGAGGAACTTTGACTTCCTTATGCTGATATTTGAGAAAAAGAAATTGGATATTGCTAGATGCTTCTTTTCCTTTGACTGCCCTATCTTTGTGTAATTTAGAAATTCTTTCTTCAGTGTTCTTGATAGATGGTTATTGTGATAGTTAATTTACTGTGTCAGTTTGACTGCACCATTGAGTGCCCAGACATTTGGTAAAACTGTTCTGGGTCTATCTTTGAGGGTGTTTCTAGATGAGATCAACATTTGAATCTGTAGACTGTGTAAAGCAGTTTGCCCTCCCTAATATAGATGGACCTCATCCAATCGGTTGAAGGTCTTAACAGAACAAAGAGACTCTCCTCTTCTCCTCCTGCGCCCCATGAGTAAGGGAGAATTCTCTTCACTACTTTCAAGTCGAGACATTGTTTTTCTCCTATCTCTGCTCTCAAACTGAGATCTAGGCTCTTCCTGGATTTCTAGTCTACCAGCCTTTGGGCTGGAACTACTCCATTGGCTCTCCTGAATTTCCAGCTTGCAGACAAGATTGCAGGACTTAGCTTTCATAATTGTGTGGGCCAATTCCCTATCTTTCTATCTCTGAAGAACCCCAACCAATCCAATTATGTATGCCTATAGTTATATTCTTCCAGGGCTGATGAGGTCACTACTTATTGAAGAAGCACATTTTTTTTTTTTTTTGTAAACTGTTGAAATCATTAATTATTTAAAAAATCATTAATTCTTTTCCTTTGTTACATGTTCCTACAATGTAGGATCCTATCCTATATTTTGGAGCAGTGTAAAAATAAGTGGTTTCTTGCTACATACTAGCTCTTCAGATACTATAAGACAGCTATCTTGATTTATTTGGGTCTTTTCCAAGTGGACTATCCTTAGAACCCTGTTGTTTAAACTGGATCATAAGGCTCTTATCTATTGTCACTATTTTTCGGGATATTTCTAGTGGTAAAGAATCTGCCTGCCAATGCAGGGGGTACAAGAGACACAGTGTTGATCCCTGGGTTGGGAAGATCCCCTGGAGCAGGAAATGGCAACCCACTCCAGTATTCTTGCCTGGAGAATCCCATGGACAGAGGAACCTGGTGGACTACAGTCCACACACACACACAAAATATGGTACCCAAAAGTGATCATCACTCTGGATGTGACCTGAGCATTAAAGAAGTACAGAATGAATCTGAACTTGCTCATGCTAATGAGTTAGGTCTTGGAATGGTGGCATTTTCTAAGGGTGCACAGGTTTCCTAAACAACAGGTGTGAAAATGGAAAGAATGAGTTGAAAAAGGAATACAAACTGAAGTGAAATGAGACATAGTCTTCACTCTACCTTCTGTGTGAGAGTGGGATTGGCTCTCATGTCCCATTAGGCCTGCATACCCCGCAGGCACAGTTTAGCTCAGCATGGGGTTGGTTAGTGAAAAGAAAGCTTCATATGCCTACTGGGACATTCTCTGCATTCTGTAGCTCCTCAAGATTTCACCAAAGCTGATTAGTATATGAGACAAAAATTAGAGTGTCTTACAATGTTTATCTGGAATAGCAGAAAAGAGAAAACGCATGAATAATTGAACAGCATAATATTAAAACTTGAGTCAATGGTTTATTATCCTCAAGGGACCTCATATTTTTATACTCACCTTCTAAAGATGAGTAAATTTTACTGTTATCCTTTCATGGACCTTATACTTTAAGCACCATGAACGCAGGAACTCAGGTTTGTTTGTTTCAATCTTTTGGCAGCATCATGCGGCATGTAGGATCTTAGTTCCCCAACCAGGGATTGAACTGCACCCCCTGCATTGGTAGCACAAAGTCTTAACTACTGAACTGCCAGGGAAGTCCCAGGGGTGCAGTTTTTAATGACCCCCCTGTTTTTCTTCTAATTAGCATGCGCAGCGCCTTGCTTATACAAGGCATTTAATAGATTAAAAGAACAAAACAAACAACAAAGAAGCTTGGATGATCCACAAGCTTGAGGTCCAGATTTTAAAGAATCCTTTTCAGTGGAGGCTCATAATAGAAAGGTGTTTATTTCTACCTCTCTGGGTCTCCCTGCTACTGAACAGACAACAGACTGGGACATAACCATATACCCTGCTAAGCCAGCAACAGATTCAGTTCAGTTCAGTTCAGTCTCTCAGTCGTGTCCGACTCTTTGCAACCACATGAATTGCAGCACGCCAGGGCTCCCTGTCCATCACCAACTCCTGGAGCTTGCTCGACTCATGTCCATAGAGTCCGTGATGCCATCCACCCATCTCATCCTCTGTTGTCCCCTTCTCCTCCTGCCTTTCCCAACATCAGGGTCTTTTCTAAGGAGTCAGTTCTTCGCATCAGGTGCAAAGAACTCCACAGTACTGGAGCTTGAACTTCAGCATCAGTCCTTCCAATGAATATTCAGGACTGAATCCCTTTAGGATTGATTGGTTGGATCTCCTTGCAGTCCAAGGGACTCTCAGGAGTCTTCTCCAACACCACAGTTCAAAAGCATCAATTCTCCAGCGCTCAGCTTTCTTTATGGTCCAACTCTCACATCCATACATTACTACTAGAAAAACGTAGCTTTGACCTTTGTTGGCAAAGTAATGACTTAGCTTTTTAATATGCTGTCTAGGTTGGTCATAGCTTTTCTTCCAAAGAGCAAGCGTCTTTTAATTTCATGGCTGCAATCACCATCTGCAGTGATTTTGGAGCCCAAGAAAACAAAGTCTGTCACTGTTTTCATTGTTTTCGCATCTATCTCCATGAAGTGGTGGGACTAGATACCCTGATCTTCACTTTTTTTTTTTTCATTTATTTGTATTAGTTGGAGGCTAATTACTTTACAATATTGTAGTGGTTTTTGCCATACATTGACATGAATCAGCCATGGATTTACATGTGTTCCCCATCCTGAACCCCCCTCCTACCACCCTCCCCATGATCTTCACTTTTTGAATGTTGAGTTTTAAGTCAGCTTTCACTATCTTCTTTCACTTTCATCAAGAGGCTCTTTAGTTCCTCTTCGCTTTCTGCCATAAGAGTGGTGTCATCTGCATATCTGAGGTTATTGCTACTTCTCCCAGCAATCTTGATTCCAGCTTGTGCTTCATCCAGCCCGGCATTTCACATGACGTACTCTGCATATAAGTTAAATAAGCAGGGTGACCATATACAGCCTTGACGTACTCCTTTCCCATAACTGTTTCTTCTTGACTTGCATACAGATTTCTCAGGAGGCAGGTAAGGTGGTCTGGTATTTCCATCTCTTGAGTTTTCCACAGTTTGTTGTGATCCACACAGTCAAAGGCTTTGGTGTAGTCAATAAAGCAGAAGTAGATGTTTTTCTGGAATTCTCTTACTTTTTCTATGATCTAAAAGATGTTGGCAACTTGATCTCTGGTTCCTCTGTTTTTTCTAAATCCAGCTTTAATATCTGGAAGTTCCCAGTTTATGTACTTTTGAAGCCTAGCTTGGAGACTTTGGAACATTACTTTGCTGGCATGTGAGATGAGTGCAATTGTGCAGTAGTTTGAGCATTCTTTGGCATTGCCTTTCTTTGGGATTGGAATGAAAACTGACCTTTTCCAGTCCTGTGGCCACTGCTGAGTTTTCCAAATTTGCTGGCATATTGAGTGCAGCACTTTCACAGCATCATCTTTTAGGATTTGAAATAGCTCATCTGGAATCCCATCACCTCCACTAGCTTTATTTGTAGTGATGCTTCCTAAGGCCCACTTGACTTTGCATTCCAGGATGTCTGGCTCTAGGTGAGTGATCACAACACTGTGGTTCTCTGGGTCATTAAGATCTTTTTTGTATAGTTCCTCTGTGTATTCTTGCCACCTCTTCTTAATCTCTTCTGTTAGGTCCATGCCATTTCTGTCCTTTATTGTGCTCATCTTCGCATGAAATATTCCCTTGGTATCTCTAATATTCTTGAAGAGATCTCTTAGTCTTTCCCAGTCTATTGTTTTCCTCTATTTCTTTGCATTGATCACTGAGGAAGGCTTTCTTATCTCTCTTTTCTATTCTTTGCAACTCTGCTTTCAGATGGGTATATCTTTCCTTTTCTCCTTTGCCTTTAACTTCTCTTCTTTTCTCAGCTATTTATAATGCCTCCTCAGACAACCATTTTGCTTTTTTGCATTTCTTTTTCTTGGGAATTGTTTTGATCACCGCCTCCTGTACAATGTCATGAACCTCCATCCATAGTTCTTCAGGCACTCTATCAGATCAGATTACAACTTCATGGGATAGATAATGGTGACCCATTGGTCAGGATGAAAGTAGTCAAGATTGATGCCAGCAAAGGAGAGGAAAAAGACTTTCTTTTTGTAAGAAAAATGACCTGCTACTCCCCTCAAAGAAATTAGCATTGAAAGCTACTTATTTGTTGTAACATTTGAAAGAAAATTTTCACCTAACCATTCAAAAATTTTAAGTTACCTTGCAGTTGTGTTCCCTTGTCATCCGTATTTATAGTCATTTACCAAGATTCTGTGATTTCTCCTGAAATGCCTCGCCTACCTGTTTTCATTTTTTTTCTCCACATTTCATACAAATCAGATTTTTAGTTACATCTCAGCTAGGAAAACTTTTTCCATAGTCCATTCTTCATGCTGCCCCAAGGGGCAGCATTCTAAAACAGAGTTCTAAGCAAATCATCATCCTTCTTCAAAACTTTCCATGGTTTCTCATTTTCTGGATCTTTAGCTGAGCAGCTTTATCTTTCAGTTCAGTTCAGTCGCTCAGTTGTGTCCAACTCTCCGCGACCCCAAGGACTGTAGCATGCCAGGCCTGCCTGTCCATCACCAACTCCTGGAGTTTACCCAAACTCATATCCATGGAGTCGGTGATGCCATCCAAACATCTATTCCTCTGTCCTCCCCTTCTCCTTCTGCCCTCAATCTTTTCCAGTATCAGGGTCTTTTCAAATGAGTCAGCTCTTCACATCAGGTGGCCAAAGTACTGGTGTTTCAGCTTCAACATCAGTCCCTCCAAAGAACACCTAGGACTGATCTCCTTTAGGATGGACTGGTTGGATCTCCTTGCAGTCAAAGGGACTCTCAAGAGTCTTCTCGTACACCACAGTTCAAAAGCATCAATTCTTCGGTGCTCAGCTTTCTTTACAGTCAAACTCTCACATCCATACATGACTATTGGAAAAACCATAGCCTTGACTAGATGGACCTTTGTTAGCAAAGTAATGTCTCTGCTTTTTAATATGCTGTTTAGGTTGGTCAGAACTTTCCTTCCAAGGAGTAAGCATCGTTTACCTTCATGGCTGCAGTCACCATCTGCAGTGATTTTGGAGCCCCCCAAAATAGTCAGCCACTGTTTCCACTATTTTCCCATCTATTTGCCATGAAGTGATAGGACCAGATGCCATGATCTTAGTTTTCTGAATGTTGAGCTTTAAGCCAACTTTTTCGCTCTCCATTTTCTCTTTCATCAGGAGGCTCTTTAGTTCTTCACTTTCTGCCATAAGGGTGGTGTCATATGCATATCTGAGGTTATTGATATTTCTCCTAGCAATCTTGATTCCAGCATGTGCTTCATCCAGTCCAGTGTTTCTCATGATGTACTCTGCATATAAGTTAAATAAGCAAGGTGACAATATATAGCCTTGACATACTCCTTTTCCTATTTGGAACCAGTCTGTTGTTCCATGTCCAGTTCTAACTGGTGCTTCCTGACATGCATACAGATTTCTCAAGAGGCAGGTCAGGTGGTCTGGTATTCCCATGTCTTTCAGAATTTTCCACAGTTTATTGTGATCCACACAGTAAAAGGCTTTGGCATAGTCAATAGAGCAGAAATGGATGTTTTTCTGGAACTCTCTTGCTTTTTCAAAGATCCAATGGATGTTGGCAATTTGACCTCTGGTTGCTCTGCCTTTTCTAAAACCAGCTTGAACATCTGGAAGTTCATGGTTCACGTACTGCTGAAGCCTGGTTTGGAGAATTTTGAGCATTACTTTGCTAGTGTGTGAGATGAGTCCAATTGTGCGGTAGTTTGAGCATTCTTTGGCATTGCCTTTCTTTGGGATTGGAATGAAAACTGACCTTTTCCAGTCCTCGTGGCCACTGCTGAGTTTTCCAAATTTGCTGGCATATTGAGTGCAGCACTTTCACAGCATCATCTTTTAGGATTTGAAATAGCTCAACTGGAATTCCATCACCTCCACTTGCCTTGTTTGTAGTGATACTTTCTAAGGCCCACTTGACTTCACATTCCAGGATTTGGCTCTAGGTGTGTGATCACACCATTGTGATTATCTGGGTCATGAAGATCTTTTTTGTACAGTTCTTCTGTGTATTCTTGCCACCTCTTCTTAATATCTTCTGCTTCTGTTAGGTCCATACAATTTCTGTCGTTTATTGAACCCATCTTTGCATGGAATGTTCCCTTGGTATCTCTAATTTTCTTGAAGAGATCTCTAGTCTTTCCCAGTCTATTGTTTTCATCTATTTCTTTGTATTGATCACTGAAGAAGGCTTTCTTATCTCTCCTTGCTATTCTTTGGAACTCTGCATTCAAATGGGTGTATCTTTCCTTTTCCCCTTTGCTTTTTTCTTCTCTTTTCACAGTTATTTGTAAGGCCTCCTCAGATAGCCATTTTGCCTTTTTGCGTTTCTTTTTCTTGGGGATGTTCTTGCTCCCTGTCTCCTGTACAGTGTCACAAACCTCTGTCCATAGTTTATCAGGCACTCTGTCTATCAGATCTAGTCCCTTAAATCTATTTCTCACTTCCACTGTATAATCATAAGGGATTTCATTTAGGTCATACCTGAATGGTCTAGTGGTTTTCCCCACTTTCTTCAATTTACATCTGAATTTGGCATAAGGAGTTCAGGATCTGAGCCACAGTCAGGTCCTGATCTTGATTTGCTGACCAGATAATCAGATAATCAACCAGATAATCAGATAATCAGTCTGATTTCGGTGTTGGCCATGTGGTGATGTCAATGTGTAAAGTCCTCTTGTGTTGTTGGAAGAGGGTGTTTGCTATGACCAGTGCATTCTCTTGGCAAAACTCTATTAGCCTTTGCCCTGCTTCACTGTGTACTCCAAGGCCAAATTTGCCTGTTACTCCAGGTGTTTCTTGACTTCCTACTTTTGTATTCCAGTCTCCTGCAATGAAAAGGACATCTTTTTTGGGTGCTAGTTCTAAAAGGTCTTATAGGCCTTCATAGAACTGTTCAATTTTAGGTTCTTCAGTGTTACTGGTCGGGGCATAGACTTGGATTACCATGATATTGAATGGTTTGCCTTGGAAATGAACAAAGACCATTCTGTCGTTTTTGAGATTGCATCCAAATACTGCATTTTGGACTCTTTTGTTACCTGTGATGGCTAATCCATTTCTTCTAATCCATTTCCTGCCCACAGTAGTAGATATAATGGTCATCTGAGTTATATTCACCCATTCTAGTCCATTTTAGTTCACTGATTCCTAGAATGTCGATGTTCACTCTTGCCATCTCCTGTTTGACCACTTCCAATTTGCCTTGATTCATGGACCTAACATTCCACGTTCCTATGTAATATTGCTCTTAACAGCATCAGACCTTGCTTCTATCACCAGTCACATCCACAACTGGGTGTTGTTTTTCCTTTGGCTCCATCTCTTCATTCTTTCTGGAGTTATTTCTCCAGTGATCTCCAGTAGCCTGTTGGGCACCTACCAACCTGGGGAGTTCATCTTTCAGTGTCCTATCATTTTGCCTTCTCATACTGTTCATGGGGTTCTCAAGGCAAGAATATGAAGTGGTTTGCCATTCCCTTCTCCAGTGGACCACATTCTGTCAGACCTCTCCTCTATGAGTCGTCCATCTTGGGTGGCCTTGCTTAGTTTCTTTGAGTTAGACAAGGCTGTAGTCCATGTGTTCGGATTGGTTAGTTTTCTGTGATTGTGGTTTCAGACTGTCTTCCCTCTTATGCCCTCTCTCAGTGCCTACTGAGTTACTGGAGTTTCTGTTACCTTGGACGTGGGGTATCTCTTCACGGCTGCTTCAGTGAAGCGCAGCTGCTGCTCCTTACCTTGGACGTGGGATATCTCCTCCCGGCCTCCGCTTCTGACCTTGGACTTGGGGTAGCTCCTCTCAGCCTCCTACAAGCTGGAGTACAGAGATGAACGTTAACATTTCTATAATCCAAATGCCTCAGACTACTTAGTTTTCCTGTAGATTCTCATTGTTTCTACTTGAATGCCTTTGCTATCTCTGCTTGCTAAAATCTAACCCCTCCTTTAAAAGTCAGCTCAAATGTCCCCTTTTTTGTAAGCCTTCCTTCCTCTACCCCCATTTTGAATTAATCTTACTGTGCTCAGTATTTTATAGGTTCTGCCTCTTAAAATAATTTTGTTCCTGTGTCTCCTCTTCCTTGTTTTGAACTTGAGGGCATGACTAATACTTTATTCTTCCCTGTGTTTCCTACAGTGCTTGCAAACACTGACATTCTAATATAGCAAATTTATCTTCTAGCTAGTTCAGAGAGAGAAGAAGAAATCAGAAAAAGGTAGGCAGTTACAGTAGGGGATAGAAATAGTATAAGAGTAACTGAGGAAGAGAACATGGTAGTAATTAGGAAATAGCAGGGTTCTGATAAAAAGTCACCTGATGAAAATTGTAATTGTTAATGATTTGGATTAAATTGGACCTTTTATGCCCTCACTGTGATCTGGAACAACAGCTGCTGAAAGTTTCCCAGAAGTAAAAAAGTATTCTTCAAGGATATAGAGACTATGATCATGAGCTGAGCTTTCAGAATTTTATGATAATCTAGTACATAACCCACATTAATCCTAATAAAATTCAACAATAAATAAGCGTCTTATTTGTTCTAGGCACTAGAGTTAGAATGGTTCATAAAACCAACTCCCCTGCCCTTGTGGAGCTTATATGCTGGAATGTGTGATCAAATTAAGCAGTTACTATGCTGAGCTCAAGATTGTCCTGGTGCCTATTTATGGGTCTTCTAGGAGAGTTGGTGGGGTTTCTAGCTCTGACCTACCCAGGGACAGTTTTTTCCTCCTGAAGTTCCTGAGTTCCGCATCAACAGTGACTGGCTGACTGTGAAGTTTTCAAAATGGGAGAAGGTCCTGGAAATCTGAGAAAAGAATCCCAAGGAGGAGAATGAGGTTGGTAGCTGAATAAGAAATTGGAAGTGAAGAGGGTCTGACCAACAGCAAGCAAATCTCTGGTGATTCAGAAGGGTAGTCCTGACAGCCAAAACTGTAAGACTCTATCCTAGACTGAGGAATCTTAGTGTCTGAAGAGTTCCCGTTTGGCAGTCCAGGACCTAAACATTTGTGTAGGAATCTCAGAATATGTCTCAGACTTCCTTTTGTACGGTTGGAAGATACTAGGCAACACCTACCTTGAAACGTAATAACTCCTGCCAAACGAAACCACTCACCATGTCTTCAATCATGCCAGTCCAATATTGGTGGTCTGTGCTTTTGCTTAGGGTGCATTCTATGCCTGCAATATTCCTCACTCCATATCCACTCCAGTATTTGAAGCAGTACTTGACCAAGAAATGAAATAAAGTGAATTGACCATGTAGAAGTTTACCATACTGCGAAAGACTGGCCTTCAGGAAATTTATCCTTGGTTAATTTTCTATTCAATTCCCTTTGATGACTATTTCAAGCTTTTGCCACTGTTTCTGCCAAATGTAAATAGGGAAAGTGAAAGTCGCTCAGTCAAGTCCGACTCTTTGCCACCCCAAGGACTATACAGTGCATGGAATTCTCCAGGCCAGAATACTGGAGTGAGTAGCTGTTCCCTGCTCCAGGGGATCTTCCCAACCCAGGGATTGAACCCAGGTCTCCCACATTGCAGGTGGATTCTTTACCAGCTGAGCCATGAGGGAAGCCAATGAGAGGACAATGGTAAATACAGAGGAGAGACTTTGAAATCAGACTTGAGTACACACTCTAGCTCTGAAACCCATAAGGACCGTGACTGCAGCCAAGACATACAACTGTTCTGAGTCTTAGTTTCTTTATCTGTTAGATTGGGATAACACATGACAGATGTTAGCGAGACTCTTTGTGATCCTTTTGGGATATATACAAATATTACATGATTATGTTATACATATGAAGCTAATGTATATCAATTATATATCAATTTTAAAATGCCCCCCAAATTGGGATAATACTAAAAACTGGGATCTAAGGACTAAGAGGATTCTATGAGAAAGTTTATTTAAATTAGTATATAGGAAGAGTGATCAATGTTATCTAAGACGGGAATAGGAAATAAAAATATAGGACTATAATGCATTAAACAAGAGATTGAATCAAAAAGTTTATTTGTAAGGTTCTAGGTTAGCTGCAATGAGGGATAAGCCACAAGAAATAGTACCTCTACTTTAAATGAAAATACAGTATGTCTAATATGAATTAAATTATTCAATTTTAACAGTGTCAAATCAGTTAATAAAAGCACTTTACCATTAGTTACATTTCTGTTTACAAAGCCCTAAGAGTTGATAAGGATTGTTTTATAGTTGTAGCTTTTGATATTACCACAAAAATATAACAATAAAGAAAAAGTATAATTTTACTCACAAGCCCAGTGCCCTAAACATCTATTTTCCCTTCCCAATACTTCTTCACTGGATATCTAATTTTTAGTTTTAGGATGATGGATACATTAACATCTTCTCATGCCACTTAGTAGCTGCAATTATTTCTGTTTTACCTCAGATATGCAGATGATACCACCCTTATGGCAGAAAGCAAAAAAGAACTAAAGAACCTCTTGATGAAAATGAAAGAGGAGAGTGAAAAAGTTGGCTTAAAACTGAACATTGAGAAAACTGAGATCATGGCATCCGTTCCCATCACTTCATGGCAAATAGATGCGGAAACAATGGAAACCGTGAGAGTCTTTATTTTTGGGGGCTCCAGAATCACTGCAGATGGTGACTGCAGCCATGAAATTAAAAGACGCTTGCTTCTTGGAAGAAAAGTTATGACCAACCTAGACAGCATATTAAAAAACAGAGACATTACTTTGTCAACAAAGGTCCACCTAGTCAAAGTTACGTTTTTTCAGTAGTCATGTATGGATGTGAGAGTTGGACTATAAACAAAGCTGAGCACCAAAGAATTGATGCTTTTGAACTGTGGTGTTGGAGAAGACTCTGGAGGGTCCCTTGGACAGCAAGGAGATCCAAGCAGTCCATCCTAAAGGAAATCAGTCCTGAATATTCATCGGAAGGACTGATGATGAAACTGAAACTCCAATACTTTGGCCACCTGATGCGAAGAACTGACTCATTTGAAAAGATCCTGATGCTGGGAAAGACTGGCAGGAGGAGAAGGGGACGACAGAGGATGAGATGGTTGGATGGCATCATCGACTCGATGGCCATGAGTTTGGGTAAGCTCCAGGAGTTGGTGATGGATAGGGAGGCCTGGCATGCTGCAGTCCATGGGGTCACAAAGAGTTGGACACGACTTAGCAACTGAACTGAAGAGGAAACAGGTGTAGTCATGTTAGATCCAAGAGAAGGAATTTAATTCAGATCACTTTATTTAAGGCTCATTAGCACCCCAGTAACAGAGAGATAAACCATTTTTTAAAGAGTAGGAGTGACGGGAAATCTTGCTCAAATTCTTAGAGGGAGCCTATCATCAGAAGTCATTTCACTACCTTTACTTTGGGCCTTCGACCCTTCCTTTCCTCTCCTCTTTCCCCTTCCTCTCACTTTTTCTTTCTTCTTTTCTTGTCTTGACCTGATCCTCCCACCCTGTTGCCCAAGGCTGTATCACACTTCAGTTGTCTTTTTCATTTTAAAATCTTCGGCACATCATAATTTATTCGACAAATATTTACTGAGCACTGATCACAACACACACGAAACGATATGCCAGGTTCCGCGACAAAATGAAGAGTTTACTTGAATCAGAAGTCACACAAACCGCATTTATCATTTTTTTCCCAACTCCTAAGAATCTTAGCTTTAGAGTAAACACCACAATTCCCACTCCTTAAGCACACGTTTGCATCTCAACCACTTAACACAGCGCAGCCCTAAAGGACCCATGGGCGCCTGTTCCACCACCTAGGCAGGCCAATCCGACCTAACTTCAACGCAAAACTTATGGGAAAAGAGTAAATATCAGAAATGGCATTTATAGGGTGTTCCGTAGAACCAACTTCCGCGCACCCTGTACAAACGCAGACATCCGTAATTGAGGTCGCGTCAAAATCCAGAGAAGGCGTCCTACGTCTGCTTTTCTAGTGAGGAATTTTATTTTTGTTTACCTTACGAGCCGAGATTTTTTTAAAATACACCAAGCAGAAAAAAACAACCTGTTGTTATGACAACAAACGGGTCTGGCAAATTCATCCAATCAGCCTGCGGAAGGGCCTCCTGACTAGCCAATGGGAAGAGCGCGTCGTACGTAGGGCCGCCCAATGGGGGCGCGAGCGGCGCGGTATTTGAATCCTGGAACTAGTCGACTTCTTCGAAGATCCCCAGCTTGCGGGTCCGGAGCGCAGCCCTAACGGCGCGGCGGAAGCTAGTGCTCTGTGTCCAGTCCGCGTCCTTCCCTGGGCGGGGCTGGCACTCTTGCCTGTCCGTTTCCTCATGGCGCTGCTCCGACGCCCGACGGTGAGTGGGCCGGCGACCCTCCGCACGGGCCTGGGCCCGGCCGCGCTGCCTGCTCCGCCGCCTTTCGCTTCTCTTTCTCCTCGGCTTCGAACTTCGTCCCAACCTGCGCCGCTTTCCTCTTCCTGCGGGCGGCCTGGGCCTTGGGGCCTGGCCGGCCCTGAGGCCTATCCCCGCCGGCTGACTTCTCCCTGCCTTGCTTCCGCTCTCCGGGTCCTGGCTCCTGGCCTGGCCGTCCCTTCCGCGGGGCGAGGGGAGTAGGAAAGCGCCTCGGGCCTGGCACTTGTCAAGTGAGTCCCTGGAGCGCTGGGCCTAGGACTGGGCAAGCGGTCCCCGAGAGCGCTTTGTTGTTAAGAGAGTTATCTAAATACAGCTCCTTGGGGTTTTCTTCCTCTTTCAGTCCTTGCCAGCTAAGGAATCAGCGGTGGGGAAAGGGAGAAGGACGAAGAAATTCCGCAGGCTGAAAAGTATTTCAAATGTTTAATCAAGCAACAGCTACGGCTATTTTTCAAATGTTTGCACATTTCACTTTGTATGCGTTTCTTGTTTATTTCTGCACACGAAGTCTTACAAGGCTAATTTCGCCAATGTATGGGCTTGTCCCTTTAAAATAATTTCCTTTACTCAAGTGTAATAGAGATATTATTTGGAGCCATATGGCAGACTGAGAGAAGGTCCAAATTCATTTATTTCATCTTTGCAAAAAACAAAGTTTTAATGGTATTTTGGATTTTTTTCTGTGGATTTGAATCGTACCTGGATCTGCTTTTTCCCTTGCTGAAAATTAGAGGGCCTTGACACACCTGATCTCCATCCTCCTGGCTGTAGGCTTGTTAAGAGCTGCCGATTTCCCCTTCCAGATAGATTGACCTAGATTACCACTTCAACCCACAGGAAATTTCAAACACTTTTTAAAATTGGCAGTGACTTGAACAGTGTGACGTTTGAGGATCCTAATAAGTTGAATACATTCTGTATTTAACTGTAACCCTTTTGTGAATCTGACTCAAACTGATGAGTAATTTTGTCTAAACTACCCCATAAAGTGCTTTCATAGTCAAATTCCCCTCTATTCAGGTAAGGCTTGCATTTTCCCCTGCCCATCTGTCTATTCTGGTAGGTCCATTTAAACCCTCTGTTGGAAAATATGTTAAGATTAGGACCCCAGATTATCAAGAATGGTACATGCTGTTTTTTTCTCCTGAAATGTTTATCACATATAATAAAATAAACTTTTCTATGTAAAACTTTTTTTGTTTTTACTAACAAGTTTTTGTTTCTAAGTGCATTCTGTCTAATGCATGTTAAAGGTCAGCTAACAATTTTTATTTCACACAATTCACACTTTCTCTGAATTTGAGATAAAACTATTTTATCCATGAAAACTTTTCTTTCTAAATATCCCTAATAAAAGAGAGCTTACACGCTGTGGTCCCCTCACAGCTAAAATGCTGTCTTTAAAGATGTTCCCAGTCTGAGCACTTCTTATTTGTAGAATCAAAACCTATTTTAGGTTTTAAACATCTGGCTTTTAAACAGCTTTTTAATTTTGTATCTTAATTGCACTTGTTACTCATCTCTGTCCAGGAAGTTTTTTAAATAGATGCCATTCTTATATAGCGTCCATATAGTAAATAGCCACTTATCTGTGAAGCTCTTAGTGGGATTAAAAAAAAAAAGTGAATGAGTGTATTTGCCTAATTTAGAGTGGTGTTATAAATTGAAAGTAGCATTTTTAGACTTCCTAAAATTTACCTTTTCCCTCTTGCAGATAGACCTCAGTAGATTCCGCATTGCCAAATCAATTCTGAACCTGAGGATCTGACATCAGCAAAATATTGTAAATTATCTCAACTTTCAGTAATATTTTTTCCTTTTTTTTTTTTTTAGGTGTCTGCCGATTTAGAGAATAATGACACAGGAGTTAATTCTAAACCTAAAAGTCATGTGACTATCAGGCGGGCAGTTTTAGAAGAAATTGGAAATCGGGTTACAACCCGAGCCATACAAGTAGCTAAGGTAACGACTGTGAGGGCTGCACCTCTGCATACTAGGCTGATCCTATAGAGCACTCAGTGGCAACACAGGCTGTCTTGCCCTCTTCACATTTCCTTTTCATTTCAGAAAGCCCAGAACACTAAAGTACCTGTTCCACCCACCAAAACAACAAATGTTAACAAGCACCCAAAACCGACTGCTTCTGTGAAACCAGTGCAGATGGATGTGTTGGCGCCAAAGGTAGGAAGTTCTGAATTTACAAGCATACTTAACAGAGTAGCCAGTTTGGGGCTATGGTGTAAGGGCACCTTTATCATCACTGCTGCTTTTGAAGAACATTGATAGCAGGAGCTCTGCTTTAAGACAACAGTGTAGAAAATGTACATCTTTGTAGTAATGGTACCTTAACATAATGTCATGACCTTGAGTAACAAAGTTAAATATCTTAATACATAAATAAATTTTGTGATAGCAGAAGAAAATTTGATAGATTTTATTAAAAATAATTCACTATAAGAATGAACTTGCCTACGAAGGTGGTGAAAGCTTACAATTCTGAGACTTTCTGTCATGGAAGAACAAAGTAATGCCAGGATGGTGTTGAGAGATTGTAGTCTCCATGACTGGTCAGTTCAATTAAAGTTAGAATGCTAGTGGACCAACTGGCCTATTCATCTTCCACTGCCCTCTAGTTCATGCATGCTCTCATTCATAGATTACACAAAGTCATATAATTACAGTGAAGCAAGCACTGTTGTAAGTGCTGATAATACAACAATGACTACTCTTTCTAGCTCAAGATATTTATGTAATTGTTTGCTTGAAATTTTTCAGTAAAACATTGGACATATTGGAGAAATAGGTTGAATACTTACTACACACATCCAGTTGTGTTAAGGCTGTGTTTAGATATCTTGCCTTGAGGAGACTTATCTAGAAGGGGCATTTGTACCTGAAAATTAAATATGTAATCTGACGGCGTGATGCTTGGTACCCACAGGCAATGGATGATTGAATGCAGTGTCCCATCTAAAGGAGGGAGAGAATCATGGGGGATGGAGTGGTCAAGCAAACTTGCGGAAGTAAGCGGGATTTTTAAGGATAGAGGAAAGCTGATAGGAAAGGTGGAAACAAAGCAGCAATAGGAATCAAGGCACCAGAGGGAATAGATCTGTAAGTTATGTCCTTCAGGGCAAAGAGTCAGCAAGTCTAAGTTGGGTCAGAAGGTTTGTGTGAGGAGGCAGGCAAAAAGTTGGACAGAAGATTGCAGTTGGATTTGAAGGCCTTGGAATTTGGGTTATATCTACTAGGCAGAATATATGGAAAGTTTGGAGGAGGAGAGACGTGATGAAAGCGGTGTAGGGTGACCATGGAAGGGACATGTTAGAAGGCACTGCAGTTTCCTAAGCAAGGGCTGATGGGTGTCTTGAATAAGCCTAGATCTCTCCTAAGTGCCCGCCCATTTACCAGTGTCTAAGTGGGTGCTAAGAAACAACCTCAACATGCTGAGATGTCCCAGAACTCCTTTCAAGGACATCATCCTGTATTCAGAAGGAATCTTTTGGGTATACTGCTTGGAATGGAGGAGTGAGACCCTTAAGCACTAGAGTAGTTAATCCTGAAATTTGGGGAGAAAACTGTTTTTGCTGACTCATGAGGCTTTGGCAAACAGTAGTTTGAAGGAAGGAAACAGGCTTTTTACTAGTCTCTTGTTTGCTGGGCACTGGGAAAACAAGGTGAGTGAACCAGCTTTCTGTTCCCAGGAGGCTCCCAATCAAACCCGAATATCAAAGTGAAGGTGTGTGCTGTAATATGTTGTAGCAGAGGCAGATGCAATCTTAGGAGACGTACTGGGGAGTGGCAGCTAGAAATTCTGACGTGGTTTTAGATTTATAAATTTGCTTGAAACGCTAAATGTAGTGATAGTCATTATTCAAGGATAAGAGTCTTTTATGGTCTAACTTTCCCTAAAACAAAAACTATATATAAAAGGAAATGAGCATGACTATTCATATTAAAATAAGCATCTTTTATTTTTAATTATACAAGAAACAGGCATAAGCAAGCAAGACAATTCAGACACAGTAGAGTGCATTGAATAAAGGGTCAGTTCATTTTTACTATTCTCCCCACCCTCAAAATTCCACTCCATTGCATTCCCTAAAGGTAATCTCAGTAACTGACTTTGCCTTTCTACCACTGAGTATGCTTGTGTATGCGTGTATATACAGTCACTGCTGCAAATCACGAACTCTCTGACTGAAGTCAACAGTTTTTCTTGGAGTCCTTCCTATTGCACTGAGTTGACATTATCTATTATAAATCTAGTAAATAAAAGAACCCTGGGGCTTCGCTGGTGGCTCAGTGGTGAAGAATCCTCCTGCTAATGCAGGATGTGGGGGTTCGATTCCTGGGCCGGGAGGATCTCACGTGATGCCGAGCAACTAAGCCTGTGCACCAGCGATGAGAGAAGCCCCCACAGTGAGAAGCCTGAGCACTGCAGCTAGAGAGCAGCCCTAACTCCTGCAGCAAGAGAAGAACCCACACAACAAAGTCCTAGCACAGCTAAGTAAAGAATAATTTAAAAAAAGAACTCTGTTTCAACAAAACTTGTGTAAATACCTATATATTTGCATATTTATATTTTTATCTATTTGGCTGCATTGGGTCTTAGTTGTGGCTTGTGGGATCCTTTATTGTTGCGCACAGACTCTCTAGTTGTGGCGGGCAGGCTTAGTTCCCCCCTGACATGTGGGATCTTAGTTTGCCAACCAGGAGTTGACCCACATCCCCTGCACTGGCAGGCGGATTCTTAACCACTGGACCACCAGGGAAGCCCTGCATATGTATATTAATCTGCTCTCTTAACAAACCCAACTCATTAAATGTTGGTGCTGGGAGAACTCCGGTAGCCTTTTTTCACGCTCCGCACATCCTTTACCAAAGAAGCACGTCTCAAGTTCAGCAGTCTCACAACTTTATTGTTTCTGAGCCTACTTTTCAGTTGTTTCTGACAACTCACAGAACTCATTCATCAATCTAATGTGAAGCTTTTGTTCTAGGACCACTTTTGTGTTGGACACCTAGTTGATGCATGTTCTCTTTGCATGCAGCAGACACCGGACAGTTTGGCCAGTGCACAGTTGGCTCACAGAACTTAGGTTATTATCTCCACAGGCAAGCGAGATCTTAGAAAGGATTTTATAATAATTCAATTATGTTGGAGTCCAAAAGGAATGCTTTCAAGAAATTCTAAATTAAGGCCCAGAGCAATTATCCTTGTCTTACCCTGGTGGCTTTTGGATATGGCTAAACTTAGGTATGCTTCTGAGTAGACACAGGTGAATATTCAAGCTGCTAAGGCATCTGAAGCACATACCTCTGTCATCGTCTTTAAATTTTATTTTTGTTTGTTTTTAACTGATGATAATTGCTTTGCGATGTGTTGTTGGTTTCTGCTGTACAACAGCTGAATCAGCCATGAGTGTACATATATCCCCTCCTCCTCGCACCTCACTCCCACCCTGGAGGCTGTTACAGACCACGGGCTTGGGCTCCCTCGGTCATGCAGCACTTTCCCACTAGCCTTCTTTTTCACACGTGGTGATGTGTATATTTCAATGCTCCTCTCTCAGTTTGTCCTGTCCTCTCTGTTCCCCTGCTGTGTCCACAAGTCTGTTCTCTACGTCTGTGTCTGTTCCTGCCCTGCAGATAAGTGCATTAGTACCATTTTTCTAGATTCCATATTTATGCCTTAATATGTGATCTTTGTTTTTCTCTTTCTGACTTATTTCACTGTGTATAACAGGCTCTAGGTTTGTCCATCTCAGTTCAACTGACTCAAATTCATTCCTTATATGGCTGAGTATAATTCCATTGTATATATGTACCACAGCTTATTTATCCATTCATCTATCAATGGATATCTAGGTTGTTTTCATGTCCTGTTTATTGTATTAATAAATAGAGCTGTAGTGAACACTGGGGTATACATGTCATTTTGAATTTTGGTTTCCTCAGGGTATATGCCCAGTAGTGGGATTGCTGGGTCACACAGTAGTCTTATTTCTAGTTTTTAAAGGAATCTCCATACTGTTCTCCATGGTGCCTGTATCAATTTACCTTCCCACCAACAGTGCAAGAGGGATCCCTTTTCTCCACATCCTCTCCAGTATTTATTATTTGTAGATTTTTTGATGATGGCCATTCTGACTAGTGTGAGATGGTGCCTCATTGTGGTTTGATTTGTAGTTCTCTAATAATGAGCGATGTTGAGAGCATCTTTTCATTTTTTTCATGTTTGTTGGTCATTTGTATGTCTCCTTTGGAGAAATGTCTCCAAAGAAGGTCTTCCGCCCATTTTCTGATTGTGTTGTTTGTTTTTCTGATATGGAGCTGCAGGAGCTGCTTGTATATTTTGGAGATAAATTTTTTGTCAGTTGCTTTGTTTAAAATTATTTTTTCTCATTCTGAGGGTTGTCATTTCATCTTGTTTATTTCCTTTGCTGTGCAAAAGCTTGTAAGTTAAATTAGGTCCCATTTGTATATTTTTATTTCCATTAGTCTAGGAAGTGAGTCAGAGAGGATCTTGCTGGTGATTTATGTCAGAGTGTACTGCCTATGTCTACCTCTTAAGATTTTTACATTTTCTGGTCTTACATTTAGGTCTTTATAATCTATTTTGTGTTTATCTTTGTGTATGGTGTTAGGAAGTATTCTAATTTCATTTTTTTATATGTATCTGTCCAGTTTCCCAGCACCGTGTGTTGAAGAGGCTATCTTTTTCTCATTGTATATTCTTGACTCCTTTGTCAACAATAAGGTGCCCATGGGTGCGTGGGTTTACCTCTACACTTTCTATCCTGTTCCACTGATCTGTATTTCTGTTTTTGTACCAATACCATACTGTCTTGATGCCTGTAGCTTTGTAGTATACTTCTGTCTTCTTAAACCAGGCTTCCTGGTACTTATTGACCCTCCTGAGGAGAGTAATGATGATTATCCCTAAAAAGGAAACCTTAAACTGAAGCTGCACATACTTGTTAAAATGCACATCTGATTCTAGTCACTCTTGCTCAGTGCCTTCAGGGGATTCACTTCCCTTTGGATAAAATCTAAACTCCCTAGCCAGGTTCTCACTCACCTTTCCAGTCCTTTTCTGTCACCTCATACATTACCCCTCCATTCTCAAGTCAATGCTCAGTCCCCAGACTTGCCTTTATTTCTTGGCTTCCCCTGGGACTTTGTACTCATGTACCTTTGCCTACTTGATGAGTTCTGTGGTCTCTGAAGGCCTTCCTAGGTTTCTCCCTAGGACCTCAGGTAGCTTTTCTTATTCCTTCTAGTAGTTCTTAAATTCTTGAGTAGTTGAGGTATACCTGTATACCTCTTGCTCACCTGGCCCTTCCTCAATTCAAGACCTTTTGTTTAAGAGGAAAGGGCATGGTTTGAATTACTCCATATCCTGTGGTTGTTACTGTTTTCTTCTCTAAGACTGGAAACTGTAATCGTTGAGCTATTATGTAAGTTAAATTTGTTTATTATTCTGCCTTCTCTCTTTCTATATTTTATTATGTTAATATATATTCTTACAGCCTAGCAGTCCTAGGCTATACTTTGAGAAGTACCTCTTATTCTTTAGAAAAAAGAAAAAATTAATGGTTTATTTATGCTTCATTACTAAAGTGAAGTGAGTGAAGTCTCTCAGTCATGTCCGATTCTTTGTGACCCCATGGACAGTAGCCTACCAGGCTTTGCTTGTTTTAACTCCATACAATTTTAATTTGTGTGATTTTTGTTATAATCACCCAGTCAGGATAAGAAAATAAAATACTGGATGTCTACTTGCTCAGCCTTTGCTTCCTCCTGTTTTATTAATAGGCTGGAATGTGCTTTCCTGCTTTTTCTTTGTCAAACAATTTCTCAATTTAGAATAAATTAGTTGATCAAAAGAAAACATCACGCTTGCTCAAAAGGGCACTGCCAAAGTGAACTATCAGCTCGAGAAATCTCTGAACCTAGGTGTCTAAGTTTCTTTCACTCAATAAATGTTTACTGAACACCTACTGTATGTCAGGGGGCCTTCCCAGGTCTAGCAGTGGTAAAAAAAATCCACCTACCAGGAGACATAAGACACAGGGTTCAATCCCTGGGTCAGGAAGATCCTCTGGAGAAGGAAATGGAAACCCAGTCCAGTATTCTTGCCTAGGAAATACCATGGACAGAGGAGGCCAGTGGTATAGTCTAGTGAGTGGCAAAGAAACAGACATGACTGAGTAACCATGCCAACAAAAATGTGTCAGGGATGATATAGGTATTTGAGATACTTTAGTGGACAAAACCAGTTTGAATAAATGTAAGGTTATAGAGCTTACCTTCTGGTAGAAGTAGAAAATAATGTGCATCATATGTAAACAAAGTCTGTGATACATTGTTGTTCAATCGCTAAGTGGTGTCTGACTCTCTTGATCCCACGAACTGCAGCACACCAGGCTTCTTTGTCCTTCCCATCTCCCTGATTTTGCTGAAACTCATATCCATTGAGTCAGTAATACCATCCAACCATCTCATCCTCTGTTGCCCCCTTCTCCTTTTGCCCTCAATCTTTCCCAGCATCAGGGTCTTTTCCAATGAGTTGGCTGTTCTTATCAGGTGACCAAAGTATTGGAGCTTCAGCATCAATCCTTCCAATGAATATTCAGGGTTGATCCTTTAGGATCGACTGGTTTGATCACCTTGCTGTCCAAGGGACTTTCAAGAATCTTCTCCAGCACCACAGTTTGAAAGCATCAGTTCTTCGGCCCTCAGCCTTCTTTATCGTCCAGCTCTCACATACGTACATGACTGTTGGAAAAACCATAGCTTTGACTGTACGGACCTTTGTTGGCAAAGTGATGTGTCTGCTTTTTAATACACTGTCTAGGTTTGTCATAGCTATTCTTACAAGGAGCATGTGTTTTAATTTTCTGTCTGCAGTCACTGTCTGCAATGATTTTGAAGCCCAAGAAAATAAAATCTGTCACTGTTTCCACTTTTTTCCATCTCTATTTGCCATGAAGTGATGGGACTAGATGCCATAATCTTAGTTTTTTGAATGTTGTGTTTTAAGCCAACTTTTTCATTCTCCTCTTTCACCATCATCAAAAATCTCTTAAAAAAAGAAAAAAGCTCTTTAGTTCCTCTTCACTTTATGCCATTAGTGTGCTATCATCTGCATATCTGAGGTGGTTGATATTTCTCCCCACAATCTTGATTCCAGCTTGTGCTTTATCCAACCTGGCATTTCATATGGTTTACTCTGCATATAAGTTAAATAAGCAGGGTGACAATATACAGCCCTGAGGTACTCCTTTCCCAAGTTGAACCACTCTGTTGTTCCATGTCCAGTTCTAACTTGCTTCTTGACCTGCATACAGGTTTCTGAGGAGGCAGGTAAGGTGGTCTGGTATTCCCATCTCTTTAAGAATTTTCCACAGTTTGTTGTGATCTACACAGTCAAAGGCTTTAGTGTAGTCAATGACGCAGCAGTAGATTTTTTTTGGAATTCCCTTTTTTTTGTGATCCAATGGATGTTGGCAGTTTGGTTTCTGGTTCTTCTCTTTTCTAAATTCAGCTTGAACATCTGGAAGTTCTCAATTCACTTATCGTTGAAGCCCAGCATGAAAGATTTTGAGCATTACCTTACTAGCAAGTGAAATAAGTGCAATTGTGTAATAGTTTGAACATTCTTTGGCATTGCTCTTCTTTGGGTTTGGAATGAAAACTATTTCCAGTCCTGTGGCCACTTCTGAGTTTTCCAAATTTGCTAGCATATTGAGTACAGCATTTTCACAGCATCATCTCTTAGGATTAGAAATAGTTCAGCTAGAATTCCATCACCTCCACTAGCTTTGTTCGTAGTGATGCTTCCTAGGGCCCACTTGACTTCCCATTCCAGGATGTCTGGCTCTAGGTGAGTGATCACACCATTGTGGTTATCTGGATCATTAAGACCTTCTTCATACAGTTCTTCTGTGTATTCTTGCCACCTCTTCTTAATATCTTATGCTTCTGTTAGGTGTATACCATTTCTGTCCTTTGTAGTATCCATCTTTGCATGAAATGTTCCTTTGGGATCTCTAATTTTCTTGAAGACATCTCTAGTTTTTCCCATTCTGTTGTTTTCCTCTGTTTCTTTGCATTGTTCATTTAGGAAGACTTTCTTATCTCTCCTTGCTATTCTTTGGAACTCTGCATTTGGATGTGTATATCTTTCCTTTCCTCCTTTGCCTTTTGCTTCTCTTCTTTTCTCAGCTATTTGTAAGACCTCCTGAGGCAACCACTTTGCCTTCTTGCCATTTCTTTTTCTTGGGGATGGTTTTAATCACCACTCCTGTACAATGGTATGAATTTCCATCCATAGTTCTTCAGGTAGTCTGTCAGATTTAGTCTCTTGAATCTATTTGTCACCTCCACTGTATAATCATAAGGGATTTGATTTAGGTCATACCTGAATGGCCTAGTAGTTTTCCCTACTTTCTTCAAATTGAGCCTGAATTTTGCAATAAGGAGCTGATGATCTGAGTCATAGTCAGCCCGCAGTCTTTTTTTTTGCTGACTGTATAGAGCTTCTCCATCTTCGGTTGCAAAGAATAGAATCAGTCTGAGTTTGGTATTGACCATCAGGTTATGTCCTTGTGTAGAGCTTTCTCTTGTGTTGTTGGAAGAGGGTGTTTGCTATGATCAGTGCATTCTCTTAGCAGAACTGTTAGCCCTGCTTCATTTTGTACTCCAGGGCTAAACTTGTGTGTTACTCCAGATATCTCTTGACTTCCTACTTTTGCATTCCAGTCCCCTATGATAAAGGACATCTTTTTTGGTGTTAGGTCTAGGAGGTCTTGTAGGTCTTCATAAAATAGTTCAGCTTCGGCACTAGTGGTTGGGGCCTAGACTTGGATTATTGTGATATTGAAGGATTTATCTTGGAAATTAACCGAGATCATTCTGTTGTTTTTGAGATTGCACCCAAGTACTGCATTTTGGACTCTTTTGTTGACTATGAGGGCTACTCCATTTCTTCTAAGGGATTCTCTTCCACAGTAGTAGATATAATGGTCATCTGTATTAAATTTGTCCATTCCCGTCCATTTTAGTTCACTGATTCCTAAAATGTCGATATTCGCTTTTGCCATCTTCTGTTTGACCACATCCAATTTACCTCTATTCATGGACTGAACGTTCCAGGTTCCTATGTAATGTTTTTTTACAGCATCAGACCTTACTTTCACCACCAGACACATTCACAACTGGGCATTGTTCGCCTTTGGCTCAGCCTCTTCATTCTCTCGGAGCGGTTTTCTCTGCTCTTCCCCGTTAGCATAATGGACACCTACTGACCTGGAGGGCTCGTCTTTCATTGTCATGTCTTTTTGCCTTTTCATAGTGTTCATGGGGTTCTCAAGGCAGGAATAGTAAGTGATTTGCCATTCCCTTTTCTGGTGGACCGCATTTTGTCAGGCCCTGACTTGCAGGAACATGCCCTTCAGCCACTTCGTGTAGCTGGATGACATGCCCCAGGCCCTGGTTGTCCCCCTGCTGGTCCTCGTGGAGTGTGAAACCTTCACTGGCCATTGAATGTTGGTCAGTGTGCCGTCCGGGGGCCAAGGCAAAGGCCCTGCTGCAGTCGCCAGCAAGGGGCTCTGGGAAAGGCTGGAACTGATGCTGGAGGACGCCCAGGAGTGGGGCACCCCTGCCTCACTGCTGCCATTGGCCACCCTGAGGCCGTTCTGTCACCCAGGAGCAGAGGGCACCCCGGCCTCTCCTCTGTGGTATATTAGGAGGTTATAGATTTGTTGGGTAAAACACTAGAGAGATGAAATGAGTGTGTGTTGGGGTGGGGGGGGGCGCTATAGAGACAGATGGTAAGTTTAAATAGGATGAATCTAATTGAAAAGATAACACTTAAGCAAAACTTGAAGAAGAATCTGAGGGAATTACCCATGTGGATACAGGGACTGAGCCTTCCGGGAAGAGGGAGCCTGCTTGTGGTGAGGGAGACCTGACCAGGAAGCTGGTGAGGAGCAAACAGTGGGGAGGGAAGTAAGAGATGGGTTAGCAAGGGAAGAAGGAAGGGCCAGATCGTGTAGGGCCCATAGACCCTACCTGGGCCTACACTGTGAGGGCCTGGGTTTCCATTTTGAGTGAAATTGGAGCTTTTTTTTTTTTTTTTTGCCTAAAGTACATTTTTAACTGAAGGATGAGACCATTTTTAAATAGAAGAGTTTATCTCCAAACACTTCATCTACTTGAATTATTCACCTCTTACTCTGAAATGTATTTGTTGGGGCTTTATTATTTATAAAAATGCATATGATGCTTTTAAACCCAGTGACCCTACATTTGTGATCAAGTGTACTCCTTAGGTAGTGATACATGTGCCTTCCCTTGTGGATGCAGGGTCCTTCTCCCACACCGCAGGACATCTCCATGAAGGAAGAGAACCTCTGCCAAGCTTTTTCTGATGCCTTGCTCTGCAAAATTGAGGATATTGATACTGAGGACTGGGAGAACCCTCAGCTCTGCAGCGACTATGTGAAGGATATCTACCAGTATCTAAGGCAGCTTGAGGTGAGGGGGCCTTCGTGGTTTGGTTGCATAGCAGTGTGGAATGTACCACACAGCTGGGAAGGAAATGAAATTTGCTTTTTTTTTTAACTTAAAAATTTATTTTTTATTGAAGGCATAGTTGAATTACAATGTGTTAATTATTGCTGTATAGCAAAATGACTGAGTTATATATACATAGATGTTCTTTCTTGTCTTCTTTTCCATGATGGTTTATCACAGGATATTGACTATAGCTCCCTGTGCTTTACAGCAGGACCTTATTCATCGAAGTCAGCTTTGTAAACTTCTCAATTCCACCACCAGGTGCTGCAGTCCATAAGCCCGCATTTCCTAGATGGGAGAGAGATAAACGGCCGCATGCGTGCCATCCTGGTGGACTGGCTGGTGCAAGTGCACTCCAAGTTCAGGCTGCTGCAGGAAACACTGTACATGTGTGTCGCCATCATGGACCGATATTTACAGGTGAGCATGCTCTGGGGACTCTTCACAGAAGAAAAGACCAAAGGCCAGTTCATGAGATGCCAAAGGACTTCAAGTGCTAGGGAAGGTGGTAGTTTAAGCGTGTCACACTTCCAGGATTGCTGACCATTGCTGTTAGGTCAGCCTGCTGAAAAGTGCCCAGAGGAGATGCTGTCTCACCACAATCATTCATCGAAGGAGATAAACCAGCAGATGGTCTGAAAGTCCATCTGAAGCCTGTGGTGCCTTTGGAGGCTGGTTCTCTAGGCCCACTTGCACAATTTCCATAGTTCAGTACTCTTTGGTGTTAAGCTCTCTTATCTGAAAAATGAAGAGTTTGGCTAGAGAACTTAATAGTTTCCAGCCAGTTGTAGCATTGAATTACTGTAGAAGAGGGAGGAGACAGAGTTTTCTTAAAAGGGTTGGAGGTATGTGTGGGGAGTATACTCAGAGTCTGAGGTCTAAAGCATAGAGGAAGGTAAGAAATGAAGCTGAGAGGCAGAAGTAATCATCAAAATATCAAACTGCAATGCAAGAACACTGACTGAGAAGAAATGCCAGACCTTAACTTCTAGTGTGTTATCTACCAACTGGTAGTCCTGCAGGTACGGATTTATTGATTTATTTTTAATTAATTTATTTGGCTGCACCAGGTCTTAGTTGCAGCATGTGGGGTCTAGCTCCCCAACCAAGGATTGAACCCAGGCCCTCAGCATTGAGAGTTTGGAGTCTTAGCCACTGGACCACCAGGGAAGTCCCAAGGTTTTATTTATTTGAAGTCAACATTTATAATATAGGTGTAGATCAAGTACAGTGCTGCCCAAACAATACAGTAATAACTGTGTTGATAATAATGACCCTGAGAGTCTGCAAAATGCTAAGCAACCACAGAGCCATTGGTTTTCATTGTCCAAAAATCCTCAATGGTATAGAAAGCATTGTCATATTTTTGGCAGATTTTCAATACTGAGAGTTAAAGCAAAACATGCAAATTCCTAGTTTAAAAAAAAAAAGTCAAGAGAAGCACTTACACTCTAGATTTAGATCTCCTCTGACACGGAAGCATCTCTGGAAGGGTCTTCAGGCTGAATAATGAGTGTACTTTTGGTGAGGATTAATGGAGCGCTTGAGGCACCCCTTCCTGGGCCCTCCTCACCTGTTAAACTCCTGCTTTTTCGGTTGGCCTCATTGTGACTCAGACCATGCCAAATGCCACATCGGGGCTTCCCAGACACTCAAGCCAGGACAATGCGAGCGGAGCACTGCCTGGGAGCTTGGTCATCAGGCTAATTCATCCCTGTCAGCAATTGACCGATCTTGGGCTGGTGTCTGCATCTCTTCTTAGGCCATCTAATTGTGAGGGAAAAAATATGTACTGCCCAGGTTTTTTGTGAGGATGTGATGAGATGATTGGATCTCAGCCCTGTGCCTGGCACACAGCGAGCACTCCACGACAGGCAGGTGCCACAGGCTGTGGTGGTGACTGTGGTCAGTGCTGAGGTTCTGGGGCCTAAAGAGAGGTGTGAGCAGGGCTGATGTGGGCTTCCCCAGGATTTGGTTTCCTCTCACTTTCCTCCACCCAGAGCCCCCATTCTCCTTGGCTAAGACTTCTGACACACTTTTCTTCTTTAGGTTCAGCCAGTTTCCCGTAAGAAGCTTCAGCTGGTTGGCATTACGGCACTGCTGTTGGCTTCCAAGTATGAGGAAATGTTTTCTCCAAACATCGAAGACTTTGTTTACATCACTGACAATGCTTATACCAGTTCTCAAATTCGAGAAATGGAAACTCTGATTTTGAAGGAACTGAAATTTGAGCTGGGTCGACCGTTGCCGCTACATTTCTTAAGGCGAGCATCGAAAGCTGGGGAGGTAAGTGTCTCCAGTTCTCTAGGAGACTTTATTTTGCTGTTTGTTGTCTCATCCCAGAAATGATCCAATGAAAGGAAAGCTTATGAGTTGATAAGAAGCATTTCTTAGATAAGTCCTAACACTTGTCAGTTCTTAAAAGACTATGTTCTGTGTTTGTAACATGCTGTGGAACAGAGCAGTGCCTGGGAAGGAAAAGAAAGTTCAGTGGCTTTGAGCTCTTAGGTCTTCACCCAGAATTTTGCAGGAGAATAATAACAGCTGTGCTTCTTTCCACCTCCGCCTGTTTTTTCGTAGGTTGATGTTGAACAGCACACTTTAGCCAAATACTTGATGGAGCTGACTCTCGTTGACTATGACATGGTGCACTATCACCCGTCCAAGGTGGCGGCAGCCGCTTCCTGCCTGTCCCAGAAGGTTCTAGGCCAAGGAAAATGGGTGAGTATTGAGTTTAAGAAGAAATGTATTAGCTATATTTTTGGGCCTCTTGACATGAAATGTATTAGCATTTTTACAGTGCTATCCTTGAAACAGCCGTTAAAAGTCCACAGGCTTAAAAGAGCCGCTGGAATGATGCAGGTGGAGACTGGGTGACTATGCCATGGTATATTACACATACTGTGTTAGAGCATCCTCAAGAGTGAGGAAGGCCACTAAGAACTTATATCAGTTGTATCTTACTGTATCAACAGTATCTTATTATATCATAAGATTTCTGGGTTATTTTGTTAAGTGAAACAAGCAAGTTGTCAAGCACATAAGACAAAGTAGGGCCAAGGCCTGACCTTGTTTAGATGGGTAAAGATGAATTGAGCCCCTTTCAGGTTCATTCAAGTAGTCAAAGATGTCAGCTGCTCCCTGGGTTCTTGTTTCAGATGCCAAAAAGGATAGCAGTGAAACATAGGGGGCTGTTGCCTGCAGTGAGAGTCAGAGGAGCGCTTTTGTGGATGAGCCCACTCTTGACCACCACTGAACAGTTTTATTTATTTATATTTAAAAAAAAAAGCACTTATTTATTTGGCTACACCAGGTCTTAGTTGCACATGTGGGATCTAGTTCCCTGATGAGGGGTCCCCTGCATTGGGAGCACAGAGTCTTAGCTACTGGACCACCAGGGAGGTTCCTATTAAGCAGTTTTAGAGTCCACAAACAGCAGAGCAAACACATTAGCCGAACCCAGGAGGTGATAAGACCCCATCTTATCACAAGATCATAAAGCCAAGGCAGATCCATGTGGCTCCAGCCTCTGTCTGTGTGACCTGTGATGGATACGTGCAAGATTGCTGGGGCACCATGGTGGACCTGTTCCTCTGCACGGTCGATAGAGTTTACATTTTACATAAGAAGGAATGGAAGTAAGAGATAGGGGATATGTATTTGTGTGCTGTATTTGCTCATTTTTCAAAAAACATAAAAATGGAAATGAATGAAGATGGATACCTCTGGGTGTGGGTATCAGAGTAGAAGGTTGAGGGTGGGGAAGCAGGACTCCTGGTTGTAATTTTTTATTAGCTTGAGTAACTTTTTTGACTTTTGAACAATATTGACATTCTATGCAAATCGTGAACTGGAATTAAGCAAAAAAAATGTTACTATATATTCAGAGTGGTAACAGAGGGAAGAATTAATTCTGGTAACTTTTGAACACAGCATTCTGACTATGCATCTATAGTGGGATGTGAAGGTCAACAAAACAAAGGACCATAAAAGGTCACATATTTAAAGCTTGCTTGGGAGTTTTACTCATCTGTTAATAGGAGGTTAATAGTAGTCTCTTATAATTCTGAAACTATTTATGTTGTAGGATAAAGCAAATAAGCGTAGAGTTTCCTTGGTGGCTGAGACAGTAAAGAGTCTACCTGCAATGCATAGACCCAGGTTCCATCTCTGGGTCGGTAAGATCCCCTGGAGAAGGGAATGGCAACCCACTCCAGTATTCTTGCCTGGAGAATTCCATGGACAGAGGAGACCATCTATGGGATTGTGTAGAGTTTGACATGACTGAGCGACTAACACTCAAAGCAAATAAACATTCATGTTATTAAGGATGATAATTCTCACTGTAAGAAGATAAAATATTGTTAACAATTCAAAACAAAAGGAAAACCCTGTAATATTAATTCTTTTTTAGAAATATCAATAAATTCATAATGAAAGGACCAGAAAGAGTGATAACCCAGTAGCAATGAAGATGCTTACTGCTCACATCTTGGATACTCAAGGCATGACCCACTAGGAACCTAGGGCTCCTTTGAGAAATATCTGATTTCAGAACCATGGCAGGGGAAGTACACGGTGAGCCTAGAACAGTTTATAACAGGTAGCAAGCCAATTCTCAAACATGAATGGGGTTACATCAAAAGAGGACATAGAAACTGGCTTGGAAGGGTTCCTTCTGACTACAGTTGAGCATTAAAAAGAATTATGATCCAATAGATTATAATACATTAAAAAATGCATGAGTCCATAATGATAAAAAAGGAAGGAAGGAAGATAAGGACCAAGGGAGGGGGTTAAAAAGAAAATTCAGTAGAAAGCCAGCTAATTAGAAATAATGGTAGAGATAGAAACTCACCATTTTTAAACCCCCAGTGATAACTGATTCTAGCAAGGATCATCAATTGATGCATATAAGCATTAGGTAAAATAATTTTGGAAAACAAGATTCCTATTGTTCTCTAAATATCACCCCTCAGTTGCATAGTGATTCTGAAGAAAACCTGTATCTTTGACAACCTGACTTGACCTCCTCATGCAGTAGGAAATATGCATTTTCCCCTATATAGAATTCATGTCCAAAATGTGGATATGAATCTAGCCATCAGGAAACAGACAAATCCAGAATGTGGGACATTCTCAAACCAACTGGCCTGGATCCTTCAAAAAAAAAGTGTCATTTAAAGCCAAGAAAATAGGAGTTTGAAATTAAACACCAAAGACAACAACAACCAAATAAATGGACTGTGTGTACCTTGATTGGACCCTGGATATATATTTAAAAAAAAAAATCTGTAAAAGATATTTTTGCAGCAATTGGAGAGATTTGAATATTGACTGTATAATAGATGATATTATGGAACTGTTGATGTTTCTTATGTGATAAAGTTATTGTGGCTTGGGAGGAAGATATCAATACTTTTTAGGAGATACTTGTGAAACATTTAGAGGTGATGTGTCATGGTGTCTGCGACTCACTTCCTTTTTTATAATTTATTTTTATTTATTTTTGGCTACACTGGGTCTTGTTGCTGCATGCAGGCTTTCTCTAGTTGTGAGTGGGGCCTACTGTATAGTTGTGGTGTGCAGGCTTCTCATTGCAGTTCTAGGGTGCGCACATTTCAGTAGTTTCAACTTGTGGGCTCTAGAGCGCAGGCTCAATAGTTGTGGCACACGGGCTTATTTGCCCCACAGCATGTGGAATTTTCCTGGAACCAGGGATTGAACCTATATCCCTTGTATTGGTAGGCAGATTCATAACTCCTGAACCACCAGGGAAGTCCTACAACTCACTTTCACACGGTTCAGCCATTTGATGGCTTCAGAAATCACATACAACTTTTGCTGAACGATGTGAAAGTGAGTTGCAGATGCTATGAGTTAGTGGCAGGGGAGGAGAAGAGGAGAGAAAGTGGTGAAATATTAAGAATTGATGAATCTGCACAAAGAATATACAGAATTCTTTCAGTTTTTCTATAGATTTGAGATTTTTTGACATAAAAACAGGAGGCAAGGATGGGGAGGTGGGAGGGAGGCTTAATAGAGGGGCATATATGACATGAGTTTGAGCAAACTCTGGGAGATGCTGAGGAACATGGAAGCCTGGCGTGCTGCAGTCGTGGGGTCGCAGAGTCGGACATGACTGAGCGTTTATTAATGCTGTTGTATAACAGAAACCAACAAAACATTGTAAAGCAATTTTCCTCCAATTAAAGCAAAAAAAACAAAAAAAAGCACACACAAAATTGGAGACAGAAAGGCCCCGGTCCATGCAGGGCACATGGTCTTGGTACCAGTGGCTCGGTCTAGTCAGCTAGAGCTGCTTCCTTGGCTCTACACCTGTCAACTGTAGGCCTCCCTGCTTACTGGGAGTTGATATCAAAATGCCAGGAGCTGTGTGTTACATCAGATTCACTCTTCTTACTTCCTTTTTCCTTTAAACTATTTTAGGATTAAGGTTATATTGTGGTTTATTTTCCCAATTATATTGTGCATATGAAAGTGGTATGTTTTAGCTTTTAGAATTTTATCACAAACTGAAATCATCAGGTTACATATCTTCATGCAAAATAAGTCTTACTATCAGTCAACAGCTGTGTTTTTTGCTTAAATTGCATTCTCCGGGAGGCTGGGTGCACGTGCTTCTGAGTGCCGTGGGTTTTCTTGTTCTTAACGATGAGGGCCCAACAAGGGAGCCCTGTGCGTTGTGTGCTCAAGTTGCTTTGGTCGTGTCTGGCTCTTTTGCAACTCTACAGGCTGTAGCCCACCAGTCTCCTCTGTCCATGGGATTCTCCAGGCAAGGATACTGCAGTGGGTTGCCATGCCGCCCTCCAGGGGATCTTCCCGACCCAGGGATCAAACTTGCGTCTCTTGTGTCTCCTGCATTGGCAGGTGTGTTCTTTACCACTGGTGCCACCTGGGAAGCCCCAAGAGAGTCCTGGGAAGTCATAATTCTTCTGGGTTTCATAGCTTAGATTGCTGCTTATGGCCCAGTTTATTTATTTTTTAAAAAAAATTTCTTTATTATTGGCTGTGCTAGGTCTTCATGGTTGAGCATGGGTTTTTCTCTAGTTGCGGCAAGCAGGGCTACTTTCTAGTCACTATGCATGGGCTTCTTATTGCAGTGGCTTTTCTTGTTATAATGCATGGGCTTAGTTGCCCCACAGCATGTGAAATCTTCCTGGACCAGGGATTGAACCCGTGTTCCCTGCATTAGCAGGTGAATTCCTTTTTCTTTTTTTAATTGAAGGATAATTGCTTTATGGTATTGTCTTGGTTTCTGCCATACATCAACATGAATCAGCCACAGGTATACATATATCCCCTCCCTGTTGAACCTCCCTTCCACCTCCGTCCCCATCACACCCCTCTAGGTTGTCCCAGAGCCCTGGTTTGAGTTCCCTGGTTCATAAAGCAAATTCCTACTGGCTATCTATTTTACATATGGCAGTGTATGTTTCCATGCTGCTCTCTGCATTTGTCCCACCTTTTCCTTCCCCCTCCCCCTGTGTCCATAAGTCTGTTCTCTATGTCTGCCTCTCCATCACTGCCCTGCAGATAGGTTCATCATTACCATCTTTCTAGATTCCATATGTATGTGTTAATATACGATATTTTGTTCTTCTCTTTTTGACTTACTTCACTCTGTATGATAGACTCTAGGTTCATCCACCTCATTAGCACTGACTCAAATGCTTTCCTTTTTATGGCTGAGTAGTTTTCCACTGTACATATGTACCACAACTTCTTTATCCAGTCATCTGTTGGTGGACATCTAGGTTGCTTCCATGTCCTAGCTATTGTAAATAGTGCTAGCAGGTGGATTCTCTTTTTAAAAAAAATTAATTTATTTTAATTGGAGGCTAATTACTTTACAATATTGTGGTGGTTTTTGCCATACATGGACATGAATCAGCCACAGTTATACATGTGTCCCCCATCCTAAACCCCCCTCCCACCTCCCTTCCCACCCCATCTTTCTGGGTTGTCCCAGAGCACCAGCTTTGAGTGCCCTGCTTCATGTATTGAACTTGCACTGGTCATCTGTTTTACATATGGTAATATACATGTTTCAATGCTATTCTCTCAAATCACCCCACCCTCGCCTTCTCCCACATAGTCCAAAAGTCTGTTCTTTACATCTGTGTCTCTTTTGCTGTCTTGCATGTAGGGTCATCATTACCATCTTTCTAAATTCTATATATATATGTTAATATACTATATTGGTGTTTCTGCTTCTGACTTACTTCACCCTGTATAATAGGCTTCAGTTTTATCCATCTCATTAGAACTGACTCAAATGCGTTCTTTTTTATAGCTGAGTAATATTCCATTGTGTATATGTACCACAACCTCTTTATCCATTCATCTGCAGTGGACATCTAGGTTGCTTCCATATCCTAGCTATTGTAAACAGTGCTGTAATGAACATTGGGGTACATGTGTCTCTTTCATTCTGGTTTCCTTGGTGTATGCCCAGCAAGGGAATGCTGGGTCATATGGCTATTCTATTTCCAGTTTTTTAAGGAATCTCCAGACTATTCTCCATAGTGACTGTACCAGTTTGCATTCCTACCAACAGTGTAAGAGGACTCCTTTTTCTCCACACCCTTTCCAACATTTATTGTTTGTAGACGTTTTGATGATGGCCATCCTGACCGGCGTGAGATGGTACCTCACTGTGGTTTTGATTTGCATTTCTCTGATAATGAGTGATGTTGAGCATCTTTTCATGTGCTTATTAGTCATCTGTATGTCTTCTTTAGAGAAATATCTATTTAGTTCTTGGGCCCACTTTTTGATTGGGTCGTTTATTTTTCTGGTGTTGAGCTGAAAGAGCTACTTGTATATTTTGGAGATTAATTCTTTGTCAATTGTTTTGTTTGCTATTATTTTCTCCCATTCTGAAGGCTGCCTTTTCACCTTGATTATAGTTTCCTTCATTGTGCAAAAGCTTTTAAAATTAGGTCTGATTTGTTTATTTTTGTTTTTATTTCCATTACTTTGGTAGGTGGGTCATAGAGGATCTTGCTGTGATTTATGTTAGAGAGTGTTCTGCCTATGTTTTCCTCTAAGATCTTACATTTAGATCTTTAATCCATTTTGAGTTTATTTTTGTGTATGGTGTTTAGAAAGTGTTCTAGTTTCATTCTTTCACAGGTGGTTGACCAGTTTTCCCAGCACCACTTGTTAAAGAGATTGTCTTTTTTTCCATTGTATATTTTTGTAGCAGGTGGATTCTTAACCACTGAACCACCAGGGAAGTCCCCCAGTTTGTTTCTTAATCCTGAACCTTTTTCCCTGACTGCCAGCATGGATATGGATATCTGGGCTCCCAACTCCCCACTGGACTCTGCCAGGCTGGGCGGTTAAGAGGGGACTGAGGTGTGCCCTTACTGTCACCCCTTTTAGGCTTGTTTATACTGTGTCCCTCTTTCCTTCCCCTTTCAGTGTGGTGACAGAGGCAAGCCTGAAAGCTTTGTTAGTTGAAATAACCTACTTACCTGTGCAACCTTCTTTAAAACGTAATTATTTGGGACCTTCGCCATTTGATTGAGCTGAGAGTTTTGTAGTATCTTAACATAGTCCAGCTCAGAGGCAGAGTCATCCTGCGTTTACTGGCAGCTTTGCTGATACCATGATAGTGGTTGAGGCTGAATTTCCAGCAGGGAAGGATATTTTTATAGCTTTTACATCACTAATGTCAGCATATGTAAGATGTGCTCTCCTAAAGGAGAGGGGGTTTCATCTCGCTGCCGCTTTGCGTTGTGTTCCAGAACTTAAAGCAGCAGTATTACACCGGCTACACAGAGAGCGAGGTGCTGGAGGTCATGCGGCACATGGCCAAAAACGTCGTGCGTGTCAACGAGAACATGACCAAGTTCACCGTGAGTATACTCTTCCCGCACCTGGTCAGACTCCAGGTTATGTGTTCAGGGTATGAGAGGACAGGTGCGTATGTGTTTGCATCTTCATGTAAATACTTTGGCATGTGTGTGAGTCTGTTTCACACATGTATCTCTAGTAGCCCAGGGGCTGGAGCATACTGATAAACCCTGAGAGCTGACGGCCTTTACAAGAAGGTAGACAGGCTCCCTGTGTCCAGCCCCAGGCAGCTGTTCAGTGTATTAACCACGTTCCACCCAGCTTTCTGGGGAGGGTGCACCACAAGCAGGGAATGCTGGCTGGCATGTAAGGGTCCAGCTTGAGTGGCCCTGTGGAAGCCTCGGGTATTTGGGTGACCTCACACAGGGTCTTTGTCCAGCATCTTTTAGGACAGTGACTGAGAGGGACTTCCCAGGTGGCACTAGTGGTAACGAAGTCACCTGCCAATGCGGGAGACATAAGTGACGTGGGTTCAATCCCTGGGTGGGGAAGATCCTCTATTCTTGCCTAGAGAGTCCCATGGACAGAGGAGCCTAGTGAACTACAGTCCATAGGGTCGCAAAGAGTTGGACACAACTGAGCAACTAACACTACATTGCACCTGAACAGCAGGCCTGGTGAAGGAGGCGAGGCAAGCAGCCCATTCAGGAAGTGTCCTGGGGGCTGGCATCTGTCTCTGTGTGGCCCACTTGAGAGGAGAAACCAGATAGGGTGCTGTCCTGTGCCTGTGTGATGCCGAATATCAGGGCTCACCCAGGGTCTGGTGACGAGAGCAAGGCATGTATACTGAGTGTCCTCACGGTGTGGCGTGCATCCTACCTTGTAGCTTCAGCATGACTTAGCACACCAGGGAAGCAGTGTGTTTTTGGTCCTGAGAGTGTCCTTTGGGACCTGAGCACCAGTTACTGCTCACCTTTATGGCCAGTTACTGCTCCAGTGCTGGTGAATCTGTTATGTCCCAATGGCGCTAGATATGATAAATAGCTCCTGCCTCCACCCCTCATGAGAGAAAGCCTGTTCTCTGGACCTTGAAATCATTTGTTCCCCATTACCTGTGCTACCAGCTGGGTTTTATCCATTCCTAGGCATGGCAGGAAATTGCCATAAAGCAGTGGTCACCAACCTTTTCAGCACCAGGGACCAGTTTCCTAGAAGACAATTTTTCCATGGATGGGATGGGGGGCATAGTTTCGAGATGACTCAAACACAAGTACATTCATTGTGCACTTTATTTCTATTATTTTTACATCAGCTCCACCTCAGATCATAAGGCATTAGGTCCCAGAGGTTGGGGACCCCTGCCTAGAGCACTTGTGAACTTTAGTGGTTTGGCATCATCATACCCTTTGGAGATTGTGGATCTGGCCCTTTGATACTTGTAAATTAGACTAGGAATAAGGTATGAGGTTGGGGGTGTCGTGGGGGGCTCCTGACGTGTGCTTAATCGCAGATGACTTCTGCAGGCCATCAAGAATAAGTATGCGAGCAGCAAACTCCTGAAGATCAGCACGATTTCTCAGTTGAACTCAAAAGCCATCCAGGAGCTTGCCTCACCTCTGCTGGGACGGTCCTAGGCTCCAGGGCCCTGGGGAAGAGTGTGTCATCTGTGCACTTTGTCTTGCTGATCTGGAATTCCTGAGTTTGTATATAGTCGTCTGGTCTATCTCATGAAACCTCTTAGACCGGTTTTCTAAATGTATATTGAGGAAAAATAAAGCTATTGATTTTCTTAAGGTATCCTGCGTGTTTGTGTTTGGGTATTCTACACTGAAGAAGTCAACAGAAACCTTTCTATGTCTAATTTCTTTTCGAGCTGTTATGATTGTAATATGGAGACATGGGGAAGACTTAAACCATTTTCTCAGAGAAAACTAGAACTTTGCTTCAGTGAATACTCACTACCTATTCCTAAACTTTGTGAATGTAAGAGGATTGGTTCATCATAGAAAATTTAAAATGGGAGAATAACCATGACATTCTCTTTCAAGATCATACTTATCTATCCTCTAATTCCTGTACAGGAGCACCTGGCCCACTAGGGTGATGGCTTCCAGAAGTAACCCTCTTAATGTGTTTCACTCGAAGGCACGTGAAGGCACGGGTTGAGACCAGGAATAGCAGTGCCAAGGGGCCACAGCTGGAAAAAGGAAGCAGGCCTGTGACATCCTGTTAAAGGTGAAACTTAGGATGCTTTTTTGTTTGTTCTAACTACATTATGGTTTACTTTTTTTTCCCTTTGGTGGGCATTTGATTACATTTAATACTGTTTTCTAAGAGGGAGTACATTCTCAGTCTCCAACCACTAACCTGAAAAAGAAAAAGGTCTCTTATAGCAACAGCTTCCTAAACTACTAGTTCAACAAGATGGTAATTGGTTTTCTGAGGGACAGGAGTTAGATACATTTGGGAAACATTGCAAACTCATGTAAGATTCATAAAGGCTCAGAAGCTTTGCAGTAAGCTCATTTAATGCGGTTTCCTCAACCTAGAATGTGTTAAGAGCTGCCTCCTGCAGCACTGAGGTCCATAGGTGCCTGGCTCTGTGCTCAGCTATGGCGTGCGACTGCCCTGACCCGGGGGGGCTATCTGACTCTGCAGACTGCCCTGACCCCTGTCCCTGGGGGGTATGGGGGGCAGGCTGCCTGACAGTAAACCTGTAAGTTTCGAGCATTGAGAGGAACTGGGTGTCTTTATATGTTGTCTTAGTATAAAGTTTTATAAATATCTCTTGTTGAGTTTGTGACGCTTGTTCCCATGGCAGCCTTAGACCCACTTAGTCACCAGTGTGAATGGTGACGAAGTGAGACCATGAGAGGGAGATTTCCTGGCTCTGAAAAGCAGTTATTTCCCAGGGACGCTTGATCTCCAACTTCTCATCAAGAAAGGATGGGTTTTTATAGGCATATTCTAAAGACATTTTAGAACTTCTTTATTACATATTTTGCTTAGTTAAATAATAAAATACCCTGACTCAGGAAATTCATACTTCCAGGATGTCTTAAAAGAGAAACAACCAAAAACCTTTTAAGATATTCATGTGCCAACCAGGCACCTGAAACTGAAGTGTTATAAATGTGAAATAAGCTGTAAAAGTAGAAATCATAATGTCATAAAAACTCTGAAATTAGACAAGATGATGGAACCCCAGTATTGGAAAAGCTGGGTTGCTTGGGTGAAAGTGTACTTGCAGCTGTGTGACCTCTGTGCTTGTTTCTGTGTCTGTAAAATGGGGATACGAGCATCTACCTCGAGGCTTCCCTGGTGGTCCAGCATCCAATGCAGGGGGTGTAGGTTCCATCCCTGATCAGAGAAATTAAGATCCCATGTTTTGCCATGGTGTGGCCAAAAAAAACGGTATCTGCCTCACAGTGTTGTCCTAAGTATGTCAAGCACGTATTTGGAGGTGCTCAAATGTTAGCGGCTGTTAGTTTAAGAAGGTTGATGGTCTTGTAAAGAGATGGACTCTGGGCATTCAAAGATATATTGTACATAGCTCTTTAAAAAAAGTTTTAAATTTTACAATGTTGTATTAATTTCTGTACAGCAAGGTGATTCAGTTATACATATATTGATATATTCATTCTTTTAATATTCTTTTCAGTTATGGTTTATCATAGGATATTAAATGTAGTTCTGTTATACGGTAGGACCTTGTTCATCTATCCATTCCATATATAATAGCTTACATCTGCCAATCCCACCCTCCCAGCCCATCCCTTCCCCAAGCCTCTCCCCCTTGGCAACCACAAGTCCATGCTCTATGTCCGTGAGTCTGTTTCTGTTTCATAAATAGGTTTATCTGTGTCATATTTAGATTCCATGTTTGAGTGTCTCTTAGCACAATAATCTCTTGTTGCACCCAAGTTGCTATAAATGGCATTATTTTGTGGGGTTTTTTGGCTTAGCAGTATTCCATTATATATATGTACCACATCTGCTTTATCCATTCATCTGTCAGATTATTTCCACATCTTGGCTATTGTGAACAGGGCTGTTATGAACACAGGGGTGCATGTATCTCTTTGAATTATAGTTTTGTCTGGATATATGCACAGGAGGGGGATTGCTGGATCAAACTCTGGTTTCCTGGGGAAACTCCATACTGTTTCTCAAAATGGCTGTACTAATCTACATTCCCACCAAAGTGTAGAAGTGTTCCCTTTTCTCCACATCCTCTCTAGCATTTGTTGTTTGTATGTAGAATTTTTAATGGTGGCCATTCTAATCACTGATGTGAGGTGGTACTTTATTTTATTGAATAGTTTTGATTTGCATTTCTCTCATAACCAGTGGTGTTCAGCATCTTTTCATGTGCCTGTTGGCCATCTAGACACTGAGAAATATCTACTAAGGTCTTCTGCCCATTTTTTGATTGGGTTGCTTTTTTGTTGAGTTGTATGAGCTGTTTGTATATTTTGGAAATTAGGCCCTTATTGGCTGCATTGTTTGCAGATACTTTCTCCCATCCTGTAGGCTGTCTTTTTTCTTTTTTGTGGTTTCCTTTGGTGTACAAAAGCTTGTGTTTGACTAGGTCCCATTTATTTTTGCTTTTATTTCTACTGCCTTGGGAGACTGACCTAAGAACACATCGGTACAATTTATGTCAGTGAATGTTTTGCCTATGTTCTCTTCTAGGAGTTTTATGGTGTTATGTCTAATATTTAAGTATGTAAACTATTTTGAGTTTATTTTTGTGTATGGTGTGAGGGAGTGTTCTAATGTCATTGATTTACATGTAGCTGTCCTGCTTTCCCAACACCACTTGGGGAAGAGACTGTCTTTTCCCCATTGTATATTCTTCCCTCCCTTGTCAAAGATTAATTGACAGTAGGTGTGTGGATTTGTTTCTAGGCTCTGAGTCATTTGTAAGGTTTTATGTTTGTTTTTAGGTTTCTGATTTTTGAAAGATATTGAAAAGATTTTGAAAGATTTGAAAGATATTAACACACCATCAAGCATCTTAATATTTGTTTAACTGAAGACAAAGACTAAAAGCATAGAACTTGGGGTCAGATCAGGGTTCCAATGGTGGCTGGTTCTAGTTGGGCATTGTCCTTGCACTTTCTCATTTGCAAAGTGGACATTTTAGGCTAGGACATGCTGGCTAGCAGGGTAGGTAGTCCCGTACACTGGGAGGGGAAGGCATCAAGATGAGCCGGAAGGAGTAAAAGTGAGACTGGCAAGGCCTTGGGAGACAAAACAAGGAGGGATGGGGGCAAAGTGGCTCCCATTCTCTTGACCACAAAGGTGAGGGATCCAATGAAGTTGTAAGGTCCTCCACCAAAGATACACTGTGCATGCTCTGGACTTTGCTCCCAGAACTCTCCAATGAAACCGCCCAGGAAATCACCTGTTCCAGAGGTAGGACAAGCTGGGTCTGCCCAGCAGCACATAGGTCTGGGGAGCTGAAGGGGAGTCATGTGGGAAAGGATTTGGGTTGTGTACACGTCCTGCTCTGCAGCGAGCCTGGAGACTTAAGTTCTGTGGGTGCACAGCCATGCTGTTCCTCACTTGTGCTTGTGAGAATCTCTCCCTGGAAGGAGGCATGGCTGTGAGTGAGCTCTCAGAGCTGGACCAGCTGCTCTGGGCAGAGGCTGTCCCCAGCAAGACTCCCAACCCCTGCATCTGAGGCCATAGGACTAAGTTCTGGCCAGCAGAACGTGAGTGGATGGGATATGTGCACTTTGGAGGGAATGTCCTTTAAATGGGAAAACTGTACTCCTCACCCCTTACTGCCTTAATGGGGCAGACTTGGTGACAGGTCAGGTGTCATGGGGGGAGGCGGGTATGGGTGGTTGCACCCCGGCTGATAGGGGAGCAAGCTCGTAAGGAAGACTCAGCTTTGCCCTCTTCATGGGTGTCAGTCTTGCTTTCCCCAACATTGCAAAGTTGACCCTTGCATAATGTTTTCAGGAAGCCAGGCATTCTCCTTGCCTGTGGCATCCTCTGCTTATTAGCACTTACCCCTCTGTGGTTCTCAAAACGTGGCCATGAGGCCAAAAACTCTTCCCAATACTAGGATGTTATTTGTGTGTGTGTGGTTTTTTTTTTTTTTTTACTGTTCATTCTGTCAGTAGGTTATGGTGGAATCTTCCAGAGGCTATGTGACATGTGATGATGGAATGTGCGTGTTCACTGGTGTTTTAAAATGTTCTCACTTTGAATTTCTAGTATGGTAAACACTGATGACTGCAACAAAAGCAGAGCTCTTGGAGGTTGTTAGTAGTACAGAAGTGTGTAAAGGAGTTCTGAGGCCAAGGGGTTTGGGAACTGCTGGTCCACTACCAGTCTGAACACCTCTGCCCTAGGGTCCAAGTTCAAGCTTGCTCCTCTGGTTCTCGGTTACTTTGTATCATCAGCTGAAGGGATCTGTCACCTTTTCATAATGTAACGGTTTCTAATGCTATACACACAGGACCCTTCTCCTAAACAGGATGACAGGTTCTAGGAGGTGGGGATGGCCCTTCACCCTCTCCAGGTTCTTCCAGGTTAAGTGATTCCTGTACTAGCCTCATGTCTGTCTAAACAATGGCAGGCCTGGCTGGATCCACAGAGGAGAGAAACCTGTATTTAAGTCTTTACCTAGAAACATCAATGCTGTCACCGATTCAGGCAACGCCCGAATTCCTGGAGCCCGGCCCCGGACTTCAGTGTCAGTCACCATGAGCCCCGGGCCCAGCCTCGAGGGGGAGTTGGGGGCTCATGATGACACCAAAGGCCACCTGGACGGCCCTGCTCCTAAGGCAGCGGCCTGGCCTTGGGGCTGTGGGGAGTCTGATGCTCTCCTGTGTCCTTCCTCCTGCTCTTCAGTGAGTCCAAGTGAGTGAAACTGAAAGTCCCTTGTGAGATACAGAGACTATTAGTGTCAGTAGAATTACCTTTCCTTATGTCATCACGTTACGGCTTTCTTTTCCTTTCTTAAGTGGTCACAAAATGGAACTGAAATATACTTTAAACATTATTTGTTAGCAAATGATATTTGCTCTCTGCTCTTGAAGTAAAACAGAATTATTTGCCCCAAATTCAAATACATTTTCCCCCTAATTTATAATCCCCGATAATTTTTTTCCCTTCGACTTGGAGACCCCAAAATGACAAAAAGGGATGTGCCATCAAATCCTACTTTCCCAGGAGCTTAAAGCTGGCTGTGGCAACCAGGAGGAGAGGTTGAGGCCATTCCTTTGTCGGTGGACATGACACTGTTTTCAACTTCTCACCGCTGTTGCAGCGAACACTGTCTTGGGGTGCTAGTGCTGCCTTAATTAAGTACCACAGACCAGGTGGCTTACCAGCAGAAATCTCCTGCCTCACCATTGTGGAGGCTGCAAGTCCGCGATGCAGGTGTTGGCAGGGCTGGTCTCCTCTGGGGACCATGAGGCTCTGTTCCAGGCCCTCTCCTTTGGCTTGCAGGTGGCTAACTTCACTCATCTTCTCCCTCTCTCTGTGTTGATCTGTGTCTAAATCTCCTCTTTTTATCAGGATGGAGGTTATATTGGATTAGGGGCCCTGCTGATGACCCCATTTTAACTAAGTCACCTCTGTGAAGACCCGATTTCCAAGTAAGGTGCTGGCGTTTAGGACCTGAACATATCTTCTCTTGTGGGGGTGGACACAACCCAGACACAGGTCATGAAAGAGCAAGGTGGTTCATTGATTCCTTTATTTTGGAGGTCAGGGGAGGAGACATGGAGTGGGGGACAGAGGAGAACTCCCAACAGGCGAGGGCTGGGAGGGTGTGTGGGGACTGAGGTCGGAAGCAGTAACACTGATGGTTCTACAGTCAGAAAGGAGTAGTGCGAGTCTGTAAGTACCTGATGTGAGTCTTGTCATAAAACCTATCTTAAGAGTAAGTACAGTGGGATACTGCTTAGTACATTCATATATGTTTCTACCATCTGGAGATTTTTATATATACAGTATATGATCTGGTTTTTTTTGTTTTTTTATAAATGTACAGCTTGAAAAAAAAAGATCCTTCTCATAATAGGTACAGCATTAAACACGAAAACCAACATGGGCCAGCCACATACCAACTGAAGACCCAGAGAGAGCCTAGCCCACAGCCCAGCCACCGCCCTGCTGCCTGGCAAAATCAGTGGCACCCATGCACCTGTGGGCCCAGCAGGCCCTTGGCATCTGCATGGGAAGTGCCTGCTCCCGCCAAGCCCCCCCGCACCTGCAGAGAGCGGGTCCCCTCGGAGGGCAGCTGGCCAAGGAATGCGCATGTCAGGTAACGAGAGAGGGATGAGAGAGATGTGCTCTTCAACTAAAGGCACTTGTCAGTGGCCACCCAGGGCCGGCCCCTGGGCCTGGTGGGCGAGCAGGTGCTGTTTTGATAGAGCTGGCAAGGTCGGCGTGGACCTCCTGGTCCTCTCACCAGGTTTAAATAGAATAAATAAATCTTAGTGGGTGCCTGTTTTGCCCTCCTGGGTTCCTGTGGAGTGACACTCCCTGTCTCCAACCCAGCTCTGTGAAGTCCTCCACGGGCAGGGGGCCGAGGAGCTCCAGGCCTCGCAGAAGCAGCTGCTCGCTATGGATCAGGAGGAGGGCCCCACACATCCCCTCCCACATGTGCCTGAAGCTCCTTCGTCCCTAGCGTCAGAGTCTCTGCGCGCCTCAGATCTTGGTCACGTAGTTGTTGGGGAACAGGCCCTGCTTGCCGCGCAGTCGCCCCGTCCACCAGCCAGAAGGATCTGCGGGGACATGGAGATGGTGAAGGTTAGTCAGGGCCTCTGCTCCCAGAGGTGTACCCACAGGCAGAGGAGACCAGGATGGAGATCCATGTTCTTTCTCATGTTCTTTTTATGAAAATCAGATGTGCAGATGTGCCTCACAGGCCCCCTTCCAGAAGAACCCACTGCCCAGTGGTGAGGTTTTGCCGCCCGTCTCCAGGGGTTGGCCCCGTGGGATCTTCCCACCTGTGAGACGGGCCAGCTGCTGGGCTGGCAGGCTGTGACGTCAGCTTGCGGTCTGATGACTCGAATCCTGTGTCCCCCCTTTTCTTTCCTGACACACCTTTCACATGCCTTACTCCACCTCACCATCTTTCTGGGAGAACTGATCTGCATCACTTCACCATCCTTACTTCCCAGCTTAATCCTAGTCCCTCACCAGTAATAAGTATTTGGTATATATTCTTCCAGACCTTTTTCTGTGATTATAAACACACATTCATTTTAGACAGGTCATTCTATATCTTACTCTTCTGCATCTTGCTTTTCACTACTCAATCATCTTTCCATGACTGCATCTCATTTTTTAAACAGCTGCATCGTAAACCAAAATTTGTATAGCCATTCTCTTATTTTTTTGCTGTTCATGCAATAAGTGTCCATACATATATCTTTATGCCCATGTGCAAGCAGTTCTATAGGACAGATTCTTGGAGCAAAGAATATGGACCTTCTATTATCCTTTAAGAAAATCTAGTTTACTTTTTGTGATAGATTATCCTTTTGTACTTTTGAAAATGCATGTGAAAGTATTAACAGTGAATACAACCACCCAGATCCCTTCTTGGAGGGCAAGCAGTATTACCTATTTCTTGCCCTTTCTTCCAGAGATATAGTTCATGTCTATAAAGTATTTGTTAAAAAGTCAACAACCTGTTGTATATAAATGATAGCATACTATGTGTTAGGCTCTTTAACCTTAATAATAGAAACTAAAGATCATTTCACATCTGCATATAAAGAGCTTCTGTATTCTATAGCTATGCTTGTTCATTATCATTTGCTTAATTTTATTTCATGTTGGCCTCTTGTTGATTAGTTTTTTTATATACTAGTGAATCTGTCACATGAGTTACAAATATCCTTCTTCCCATTTTTATTTACTCTGACATAATATTTGAGCAGCTGAATCAAAAGATTATTTTACAGTCTTTGTTTTCTATCACTTTTAGAAATCATTTCCCACACTGACACTATTAAGAAAAGAAAACTGTCTTATACTTACATCAAGGACTTCTGTATTTCTTTTATGCATGTAAGTATTAATTTATTTGGAACTGACCTTGGGGGGAGGGGTTAATATATAAATCCAAAGTAATACTTTTGAAAAATACTGTTAAATTTCCTTCCCAAAAATCTATTTCGGCAGTAAATAGGGAAAGAAGGTACCCATTTCCCTGACTAAACACAAACATTACATTCCATACTTTATTTGCAGTGACAAAGTCCCGAAAGTTCTAAAAATTGAGTTTTCTATAACCCATCTGCTGGCCAAACTTGACCTGAACTGACATGGGCTTGTTTATGATGTCTTTGACTGAGCATATAGGCTCTTAGTTTCCACAGCAGAAACTGGCTGATCTAAGCTGTTGCCCTGGAAACTGGAAGGGGTGTTATATACTACATGATGTGTATATATACTACATGATGTTTATATATACTCCATTATTAACTTTGCAGAAGCTCTGATTTCTGAACCTCAATTTACTGAAAGGATTTGGATAAGGGAATGTGGATTTTCTCACATTTTAATCTTTGCTGACATCATAGGAGGCTCTGCTATGCATTGATTGCCCCAATAACCTGTGTCCACTTTGGGGCTGGATTATTTGTATTATTTACATAGAGGAGTTATTTATATATGTAAAACATTTTTTTCCTAGTCTGTTTTCTATCATTTAACTTTCCCAGTGCTATTCACCACGTAGGTTTCAATGTAGCCTTTTTATGAGGTTAAATCCTATATGGTTTTTGAGTTTGACATCTTCCACAGGAAGATTTTTCTCACCCAAAGATAATATTCTAGGTTTCCTTCTAAGACTTTTATAGTTTAGTCATATATTTTCAGATCTTTAATTCATCTGATAGGTATTTTGTATAAGAAGCATACAGCAAACTTTCTTTTCAAAATGGAAAGTAACTCTATTCTTTCCCCTGATTTCAAATGCCACATTTATCATCTATTAAATACCTATACACACAGGGGTCTGTTTCTGGGTGCTATTCTATCCCTTGTATCTGTATGTCAATTCCTGCACTCACACCACACTTTAAAGTAAAGCAATACTTTACAGCATGTTTTGATAACTTTTAGGACTCTACATTTTACACAAATATGTAATTGTTTTAATTATACCCACTGTGTTAGTTCTACAAAACTTTGAAAATATTGAGAAATGAAAAAAAAGTAATACTGAAAAGAAAGTTCAACTCTTAAGGGGACACTTTAACATTTTTTACTTTTAAAAACATTAAAAAAATTTTCCTATTCCATGTGTTATATATTTTTACAAAAATGAGACTAGTTCAGCCTTTTAATTTTTCCTTTTCTTCCTGAACATTTTTCCATTTCAATAAATGTACTGTACTTCTGCATCATTAACACAAGAATTTTTGCATCCAAGTTCACTGAGTGGATATGGCAAAGCTTATTTAACTAATCCTTGTCACCGGATATTAGGTCATTTCCCATATTTTTGCTGAACAACGCTGATGATAAAAATCCTGTTTGTGTTACTAAAAGTTCATTTCAATACTTATTTTTATTTCAACTTTCTGAAGACTATTAAATGGCTTAAAATATTAACACCTGTAGAAAACCAGGTGGTTTAAAAGGAGATTAAAAATAGCACCCAGAGGCTGCTTAGAAGGACTTTGGTCTGGGGACCTAGAATTCTCCTGGGAGTGAGAATTGGCCACCTCTTCAGGAAAGCGGCCCCTGCGGGGAACCCCCGTCCACTCGGACTGTCACTGTTCTGCTCCTGCACCTTGGATGGCTCTGCTCTGTCCTGACAACTTGTCTTAAGCCTGACACCCAGGGCTTCCATGACCAGGCCACTCTGGCTTCATTTCATCCCCTGTGACATCTTGAGGGTTCCTCACCAGGGTCAAGTGTCAGCTCATTTTCCTAAAATGACCTGCTCTTTCTAGCCTCCAAGGCTCCTCTCTCTGTCCCCCCCACCCCCAACCCTCACCACAGATGTCATTTCCATCAGGGTACTTTTTCTAACATTCTAAATTAGGAGTGATTTTTTTGTTTTTCATGCTTCCATAAGCTAATGTATCTTCTCTACCAAATTAATAAAGTATTCAGCCGAGCCCCCAGACCAGACCATTTTTATAGTGGATGTTACAGGTTGTCTCCCTAGCTTCCATTCCATCTACCTTCAGCACGACAGGCCATGAAATCTGGGTGGGATAGACCTACCTACCATTTCCGAGGGCAATCCCCGCCAGGTCTAGCCCACTTGGGATTACAGCATTTGCCTTGCTACAGAGACTGATTCAGGAATGGGCACATGACCATTCAATCAGAGTGAAACCTAGGCTTTCTATCCAATGGCTAAGAGAAGAAGTTTCAGAAGTAAAATGGATTTTAGATGTGGTTTGATCTGTTGGCCTAGAACTGATGCAGTCTTTTTGCTACCGTGAGGAAAAACAGCCAGAGGAGGGAAGAAATACAAAGGAGAGCAGAGCTGACAGAAGTATTAAAAAATTAAGCTGGAGTTTAATTTCAGTTCAGTCAGCCTGAAGTCTGACCTACCTCTTCCAATTTCAGTTAGAGGAGTACATAAATTCCCTTCACATTTAAACTAGTTTTTATAGCCTTGTGACTGTCTGCTCTTTGAGCCTATCCCAGCCAGCCATGCACTTACCCTCTTTGATAATATCGATAATGTCATTGGCATTGAAGCTGAGTTCATCCGTGTCCTGAGCGTCATAGGCATAGAGAGCCTTGCACTGCGGCACCTGAGGCTTGGGCTTGGGCTGGGGCTTGGGTCTGCCCCCTGCTGGGGGAGGCCGGCTGGTTGTTTGTCTCCGGGCCCTGTGGAGAGAGAGGAGGCGGGTGAGAGGGGACCCAACAGGAGGCGGCAGCACTGCGAGAGGGTTTGGCGCCTGGAGCCAACACTGCTCAAGTTCAAATCTAGCCCCATCCTTAGAAGGACATGTCAATCTAAACTTTCTTGGAGAATAAAACACCCTTCCTGACAAGGTCGGTGCAAAAGCACGTGGTTAATTCTGCATAAATGTTAGCTGCTGTTGCTGTGTTCCCAGCCTAGAAGGAAATACGTGAGACAGGTTTATAAAACATTTACACATCTCAATGATAATATGACAGTCATGTATGTACTCCCCTCACCCCCAACTGTGAAACCAGAACTCTGCCACGAAAGCCTGCAGGTGCCTCTTCTCAACTGCAAGCCCTCCCAGAATGAACCCCTAGCTTGCACTTTATATTAATAATTCTGCTTTGCTTTGTAGTTTTACCATGCACATGAGTATCCCTAAACAATAGGCATAATTTACCTGTAAAAATCACACACTGCTCTAACTTGCTCCATTTTTTCCCCCCAGCCATGGTGCACAGCTTGCCGCATCTGAGTTCCCTGACCAGGGACTGAATCCAGGCCATGGCAGTGAAAGCACCAAGTGCTAACCACAGGGCCACCAGAGAATTCCCTCACTCGATCCATTTTTGAGATGAACACTGTTGATGCATGTAGTTCTGACTCATTCATTCTCACGGCTTTATATTTACTATTCCATTCCATGAATATGTCACCATTTACTTATCCAGCCCACTGTTGATGGTCATTTGAGATAATTCCAGTTTCATTACAGAAGAATGCTGCTATGAATGTTTTTGTACAGAAAATTTATCCAAAGTAATTTCTCAACATCAGCACTCCTGATGCTGTGGGTGTCAAGATCCTTTGTTGCAGGGGGTATCCTGTGCCCTGTGGGGGGGTAAACAACATCCCTCGCCTTTATCCCACGGATGCCAGTATCACCTCCTCTACCTGGTGATGATCATCAAAAATATCTCCAGTGCTGAGGCCCTAATCCAGTTTTAAATGTATTTAAGTTCTTCTAGCTTTAAATGTATTCCTTCTACAAACTACACTTCCTCCAGTCACCATTCATACCTTGTCTCAAAGGCATGGTCCTCGTTAGTGAGATCTTGAAACATGTCTGGAATAACTCTTTATTAAGTATGTTCATCAAAAGCATTTAGAGAATGCATTTAGGAAACAAATATAGCAAACATCCCCATGCCCCCTTTAAAGACTAACTAAAGTGAAGCCTATGTTCATTTGCTTCTGAAAGAAACTTAAGACTTCTAAGAGGGGCTGGACTGAACTCAACACAGTGGGGCTGGCCGTTAGGTCTGGCTGGGCCTGCTAACACCTGTGTGAGGGTGGAGGAAAAGGGAGAGTATTTCCTGGGGCCTGAGTTCTGGAGAGAAAAAGCACACCTAGTTTTGAGCCGTGTTCTGAAGAGGCCAGAGCCTCACTGTCCTCGCTGAGGTCCTGTGACAACAGATGCTACTGGGTGCTGATGAGCAAGTCAGATCATAAGGGGGTGGCCGAGGGTCGGGGGGTACGGCTGCTAGCTGTCCTCAGCAGGGGTGGGGTTCCTTGAGTGCTTCTTGGGACTCCTTGTGTAGAAGGGAGCAAACCCCAAGGTAACTCAGGCTCCACTCTTCTCACAACCCCACTGCCCACCTTCCTACCCCCACCAGGCACTTTTATCGAAGAGGAAAGACATCATATAGATGGTTAGCATGACATCATTTCCTTCCTAGTCTATTGGAAATCCCCATTGCCTGCTTGAGAAAGCAGGCTGGCTAGATAAGCAGGTTTTTAATTAAGTAACCTATATATTAGAGATGTGTCAGCATTTGGTTAATAAGAGCCATTAGCCTGGATACCAGAAGTCATCTGATTTCCCAGCAACAAGGAATGGAGGGGGTGGGGGTGTGTGTGTGCATTTAGAACACCCTGGGAGGGAGGAAGCCTGCAGTCTGGCACTTCCAGGGAGTGGAGTTGGGAGGGTATGTGCGCTTATGCACACACATGCACACACATACACTCACCAAATAAGCTGTCCTCTTTTTTGTCCATGGGGAGAAACCTACCACCATTAATGCAGGTTGTTGGGGTGTCTGGAACCCAAGAATACTGGGACTTGGGTGCATTCTCTGGGCAGGGAGCCCTCTTAGCATAGAGTCAAAGCTGGATGACTCTATGAAAAAGAAGGGCCAGCCTGCCTGCAGCCTTCCCAGGAGTCTCCCTCCTTGCTCCTCGGCCCACCTGCCTCCAGCTTTGACTGAGGTCACCCAGCTCCTCCCCTTCATGTCATTCCTGCCAGTTGCTTTCTTTCAAGGCTCCCTGAACATCAGTTCAGTGTGTTATTAGTTTACTTCACTCTCCACTGATGATCCTTCTAACAGCTTCCCCCTGCCCTTGGCTTACCAAGTCTCTGCCAGGCGTGGCCCCACTTGCTCCCAGCCTCTCACCCTGCTGCAGGCCACACTGGCATCTTCCTACCTCTCTCCATGCAGTCTGAGCCCTGGCTGGGTTTAGGACCCCTGTCCACATACTCCTAGTCTACATCCTGTTTGCTGGTGACAAATATACTTCCCTGCCTAAGATCAGGAACAAAACAGAGATGTCAGCTCATCAATTTGCACTGGAGGCGCTATAGCCAGGGCAATTAGTCAAGAAAAATGAAAGGCATACAGATTGGAAAAGAAGTGAAGAATACTTCAATTGGCAGATGAGATGAGCTTGCACATAGAAGAGACCAAGGAATATGCTAAAAAATACTATTAGAATAAAAAGATTCAGAAAGACTACAGAACACAGATCAATATACAAGAATCAGCTATATTTCTATGAACTAGCAATGAACAATCTAGAAAAGGAGCTGAGAAGACAATTTCAGTTACAATACACAAAGAGAATATTACTTAGGAATAAATTTAACAAAAGAAGGATGATTCTATTCACATGAAACGTCCAGAAAAGACTAACCTATACTGACAGAAAGTAGATTAGCGGTTGCTGAGGGCCAGGGGAGGGAGGAATTACTGCTAAGGAGAAGAAGGCTTCCTTTTGGGATAACACAAATCTTCCTAAATTAGATTATGATGATGGTTGCATACCCCTGACTGTACTAAAAGCTGGTGAACTGTATTTTGAATGGGTTGATGTTATGGTATGTAAATTATATCTCAAGAAAGCTGATTCAAAAATCAAAACAGTAAGGGGCTTACCTCGTGGTCCAGTGGTTAAGAATCTGCCTTGAAATGCAGGGGACACGGGTTTGATTCCTGGTCGGAGAAGATCCCACATGCCGCTGGGCAGCTGAGCCAGAGTGCCACAAATACTGGGCCTGTGCTCCGGAGTCTGTGCTCCATAACTACTGAAGCCCTCACACCCCAGAGCCAGTGCTCCACAAGTGAAGCCACTGCAACGAGAAGCCTGCACGTGGCAACTAGAGAGCAGCCCCTGCTTGCCGCAACTAGAGAAAGCCCGCATAGCAACAAAGACCCAGCACAGCCGTACATAAATATTTCTTTAAAAGATACTTGCATAAAAAATATTTTTAAAATAAGTAAATTGCATGGGCCCCCCTGGGCTCTGCAGTGTACTCTTGATACCCAGAGTCAGCTCAGCCAGCTTGTGTACAAGCAGCTGCTGGGTGTCCCACCCAGGAACTGGGACACAGTGGAGGAGGGGATGGAGGACCACTTAAACACCTGTGTGAACACAGACACTGTGTGGTCTTTGATTCCAAGCCATCAGAGCCTACTTTCTCAGAATAAGTCAAAGTAAAACCTCAGGGATTACTGGGGCATTGGGTTCCTGTGTACAGTGGACATTGGCTTGATTGTCCTAGGCCCTGGACAACAGTTAACATGCAGTGTAAAGTCATCTGGTCGTGTATCCCTTGGCTGAATGGGGCTCACAGTGTTCCACAGTTGGGAGAGGGAGATTCCAGGCAGCTCTGAAATGGGGCACTGTTTGCTGGGGAGCAGCAGTATCGACGAGGTGGGCTGTGTTTGATGGGGAATGGGCGTGGGGGTGGAGAACAGCTCAGCATTCTTCATTAGGAAAGGGGCTGTTTAGGCAATCCCAAGGTCACCACTGTCTGGCTCTTTCCTGTTTATATGTCCCCTGTAACCAGGAAAGGGGACAAATGTCCAGCAGGGCAGCACCTTCGCCAAGTAAGCCCTCCTCCTCTCCGGTCACTTTTGCCTCATTCTCATATCTAACCATGTCCCCCTTCTTGTGTCAACAGAGGGGGTGTGGTCTGGGAACCCCTGCCTGGAGCTCTGGGCAAGATACCATGCTGGGCATTTTCAAATGTTGCTTCATTTAGCCTCAAAACACTCCCACGAGATCACTGACGTGGGTTCCTGGAATTTCCTGCTGGCTTCATCAGCGAATGGCATGATGCATATACAGCAGGCTCCCAGAACTCCAGCCACACTGATTTTTCTGGTCCCATGCTTCCCAGCCCACACAGAGCACTGCTAATTCCTGCTCAGCCTTTGGATCTTGTTTCAGACCCTGGCAGCATCCTCTGGCAGCCTGTGCCTGCCCTGAGCAGGGGGTGGATGCACGGAGGACAGGGGCCTGGGCTACCTGTCTCCCTAGCAGGACAGCAGAGTCCAGGGGTGGACTCTGACAACAGAGAGGGGTGGCTGTTCTCGCCACGGTAATCCCTGGACCTGGTGTCAGGCCCAGGAAGACTGTGTGGCCTCAGTCTGCACGTCCCGCAGTAGCATAAGGGACTGTGGCTTGAATCAGGGTCAGTGTACTGGGTTGGAGGCCCAGTTCTGACACTGGCTGGTATATGACTTGGATCCATCACTTCACATCTTTAGGGATCTGTCTTCATGGGTTAAAAAGGGAATTCTGGCAATGGCCCAGGTCCTTTTCCTAATTCTAAGACGGCTTTCCACAGTGCTTTTAAGATCTCTACTGTCAGACCTACCACGGAACACAGGACACCTGCCCCGATGGGGTGATCACTGGCTCTTTACTCACTGCAGTATGGACCTGGAAACCATCACACAAATCAGTCAGAACAGCCATTTTCCTGGCTTGGATGGACAGACTCAGCCTTCAACCCAGACTATCTCCTTCCACCACTAGGTGGCGATCCTGTGCAGTCAATAACGAAGAGATGATGGCTCCTTTCTACCAGCTACCAGAAATTAACAAGGTCTTTTGGGTGTCTTCAGACACCACTCACAGTCATGAAGAAGAGATTCAGACTTTCTTACCTAGCAAACAAGACCCTCGTGCCTAGGATGCAGGAACTGGCCTCAACCCAGCCTGTGAGAGCAGGCTGTCATACTTTCAGAAATTTTGTGGGTCAGTTGTTAAAGAATCGTTAAAGATGAAATCTGTGGTGCTGGAGAAGACTCGAGAGTCCCTTGGACAGCAAGGAGATCAAAACAGTCAATCCTAAAGGAAATCAACCCTGAATATTCACTGGGAGGACTGAAGCTGAAACTCCAATACTTTGGCCACCTGGTTCAGAGAGCCGACTCATTGGAAAAGACCCTGATGCTGGGAATGATTGAGGGCATGAGGAGGAAGGGCGAAAGAGGATGAGATGGTTGGACTCAATAGACATGAGTTTGAGCAAACTCCAGGAGATAGTGAAGGACATGGAAGCCTGGCATGCTGTAGTCCATGGGGTTGTAAAGAGTCGGACATGACTGACTGAACAACAAAGATGAAATCAAGAACATCTAACTGAGTAAGTTAAATTAAAAGCAAAGGCAACAAATACTCATAATTTGACCCTAATTATTTTACCACATTGTACATCTATCCATGCTATTAATGTCTGCCGCCTGCATAATGGTAGGAGATTGCCTCTCCTCCCAGCCCTGCGACCAGTGGGGGAGTCACCCTAGGAGCTTGAAATCAGTCACATAGAGAGCAGAAACTAACAAATGTCACAGTTCTGCCTTCTCATCCCCAGAGAGAGCTAGTCTTTCACAGCATACCACTGTCCCTCACAATAACTCACTTTTACTCATCTGAAAGCATTTACACTGGTTTTATTTTATAATGGATATGCAGGATTTTATGGGGCTTCCCTGGCTCAGTGGTAAAGGATCTGCCTGCCAATGCAGGAGACCCAAGAGATGCAGGTTCGATCCCTATGTTGGGAATACTCCCTGGATAAGGAAATGGCAACCCACTCCAGTATTCTTACATGGAGAATCCTATGGACAGAGAAGCCTGGTGGGCTACAGTCCACAAGGTCTCAAAAAGTTGGACACGACTGAGCGACTAAACAACAACAATGCAATATTTATAGTTTTTGGTAGTGCTCATATTTTGATATTTGTATTCCAATTAAACCTCACATGATCGAAAACTGTGTTAATGGGGGTTAGAGCAAGAATTTCTGAATCAAAATGACAAACTTATTTTTCCTATTGCCATTTCAATAATAAAGGTTCACTGTATGCAGATTTGTATGTAGTTATAAAACTCCACATCACGGAGCAAATCTGGTTGTTTCATTATATGTAGCTCTGGCACAATGTAAAGTAGCTTTGCTATTACCACGTGACCCATCATTTCAGTGTAATCTGTATAGTGGGCCCTTCACATCCAGGAGTTCTGCATCCCAGATTGCAGATACAATCAACTGCAGGTTGAAAATATTTGGAAAAAAAATTCCAGAAAGTTCTGAAAAGCAAAACTTGCATTTGCTGGGCAGGGCAACTATTTACATAACATTTACATTGTATTCAGTATTACAGGTCACCTAGAGATGATTTAAAGTACAGAGGAGAATATGCATAGGTTATATGCAAATACTATGTGCATGCTCAGTCACTCAGTTGTGTCCGAGTCTTTGCAATCCCTTGGACTGTAGACCGCCAGGCTCCTCTGTCCATGGAATTTTCCAGGCAAGAATACCACAGTGGGTTGCCATTTCCTCCTCCAAGGGATCTTCCTGACCCAGGGACTGGACCTGTGTCTCCTGCATTGGCAGGTGGATTCTTTACTACTAAGCCACCTGAGAAGATATAGTAAGTATACTTCTTATGGACCACAGATAATTGAGCAAGGAGATCTATGCAGCCTGTCAGGCTCCTCTGTCCATGAGATTTTCCAGGCAAGAATACTGGAGTGGGTGGCCATTTCCTTCCCCAGGGGATCTTCTTGACCCAGGGATCGAACCCGCATCTCCGGCATTGCAGGCAGATTTTTTTACTGCTGAGCCACCAGGGAAGCCCTGGCAAATACCATGCCATATTATGTAAGTGAATTGAGTATGCATGGATTTTTGTATCTGTGTGTGTGTGTGTGTGTGTGTGTGTGTGATAGAACTAATCCCTGGTGGATACCAAGGGACCGTACACATTTACCACTTTACTGTGTTTATTCTTCATTTTAAAAAAACCAACACATGAAGAAGCTCGGTTACAGCACCTTGCTTTTACGTCAGGTCTTTTTCTGAGTAGGGCGTTAGACATCTAATGCAGTCACATCATAACCCACGGCACAGAGTTTCCTGAGTCATCAGGCACATCCCACCCAGCTGGCTTTGTGAAAACCTGCGCTGATAGAGAAGCCCTGTTTCAGCGCCTGGGGAGACCAAGCAGTGCTATGCCCTGAGACATCAGGGTGCTGACCGACCTATGAGCCCTTGCAGACAGCTGTCCAACCTCACAAGGGGCCAGAAGCCCACAAGAACACAAAACGCCAAGTGACATCAATGACGTAGAGACAGGGACTGTTCATTCACTCTCTTCATGGGATGTGAGTTGTTATGGTGATTGGCACCAAGGAGGTTTAACTAGAAAAAGACTGTAGAATAGCATAGCACAAGAAGGAATTTTGGATTTTATTTCCGTTATTGAAACACAGCTAGTATATGCTACAGTATAATCTCTTGGCTCTCTGTTCTGCTTTTGGTCTGAAACCACAGAGAGCAGCATGGCTTTACATGTGTGATGGTCAGAGAAGGGGGAGTGAGAGAGGCTGTCTCCCTGAAGAGCCCCCTTGTCTTGGCTTCCCTAGGTTGCCCCATCACTCTCCCCCATTAAAGCCAGCAATTCCTGAAGCTTAGCCCCTCCGTACTCTAGAGCTCTATGCAGGCCAGAGGTTTGAGTTCTTGTGGATAAAGCCAGTGGGTGGGGATACCCATTTTTCAATCTTGGTAGAATATTAATATTTCTCTGTAAGATCAAATCACATGAATAACAGTCATAAAATAAATACAAATAGGACTTCCCTGGTGGTCCAGTGGTTAAGAATCCACCTGCCAATGCAGGGGACACAGGTTCAATCCCTGGTCCAGGAAGATGCCACATGTCTTGGGGCTTCTAAGCCTGTGTGCCGCCACAGCTACCGAGTTCATGCACCCCAGAGCCTGTGCTCTGCAACAAAAGAAGCCACCGTAATGAGAAGCCGGTGCACCTCAGCTGGAGAGTACCCCCTGCTTACCGCAACCACAGAAAGCCTGCACGCAGCAACGAAGACGCAGTGGAGCCAAAAAAAAATACAAATAAACTTTCAAGTGGCATTGTGCTTTATAGTTTACAAAGCCCCTATTTGATCTTCACAAAACCTTGAGTGGGCTTTAGATTTCTAAGATAACTGGCTCTATGATCCAGGTGAGGACACCAAGGTGTGGGAAGATGAAGTGATACAGGTGAGGTTGTCAGCTGGTAATCAGTGAGACAATTCGTGTGCCCAGCAGGGGGCACACAGAAGGCACATGGTTCAGTCAATATTCAATGAATAAATCAACAGAGGAAGGAGCAAGTGACCCAGGACTCACACCCGGTCCTGGCAACTGTGAAACTGGGTGCCCTGCAAACGGCCAGGCCACATTCTGTGAACTTCCCTGCAGCCGCCAGACCTCTGGGGCACCAGGGTGTGCCTATGTCACTATGCCAGTGAGAGCTGGGATTAAGCTTTCAAATATCACGTCTTTGTTCTGCAGATGTGAAATTTATGTCCTGAAATTCCAAGAAGGAAAATAATGGCATTTTATTTCATTGGCTCTTTAAAATATGCTCTGTTCCAAAAGGTTGAATCTATAAACATTACTGGAAATGTGGGAATGGATGCCAGAAATTCCTAGGCTTCGTGTCTGCCTGGGCCAGGATATGGCTGCTGCTCCTGCAGATTATGGGTTAAGAAATATTGCTATTGGACACTTGTTGGAAATTTTAAGCCCCTTGAAAAATATGACTCCATTAGGAGAATCTTGTCAGGAGACACCCAGGCAGCATTTACATTTTTCGATCGATCTCTCTTTTGTGGCATGGCCAGAAGCCCAACCACTGAGCACTTTCAATATTTTTCTGTTTCTCCAACTTCCAGTTGGATTCATCTCTGGAGTATCATGAAATTTCCTGAAATGGTCCTCCCCTGAAATGGACCACAGGATTAAAAAGGCCAACAGGAAAAAAAAAAAAAAAATTCCAGTCTGGGTTTTAATGCTTCAGTAATGAACTGGAGGTGGATTATGTACATCTCAGTTACAGGAGGGAAAATATAGGGCACATTTGATTGGTAAATCAAGTATTCCTATGGAGCCAGAGCAGAGCCTGGTGAATGAAATGTTTATATGATTCTTGTGTTACCTGTCCTCTTTTCCTGAGAATCAGGACAGATCTTGAACCTGAATCAGACTGTTGAAAAGGTACGCTAAGGGACTATAAGATTGTAATTCCTTCTGTGTCTTAGTTTTCTTGAATAATGATTATGACAAAGACAACAGCAAACATGGCATGGCAAGGATAAAGAATCCACTTGGGGTGGTAACTTCATGCAGGCTTCATGCTCTCTCCAAAAGCAAATACCAAAAAACCCAGAACCCAACTGACTGAACCCAAAACAAACTGACAAAGACTTGAATTAACTTGAGGTGCTAATTACACCATTTGATTTTATCCACATTACATGATCCAAAAGAAATGACTGCCTATATTAAATATGTCTATATAGAAAAGCGCATTGGGGCTTCCCCGGTGGTCCAGTGACTCCATTCTGTTAATGCAGGAGGCCCAGGTTTGATCCCTGTCAGGGAACTATATTCTACAAGCTGCAATGAAGATTTGAGGATCCCTCTTGCCACAAGCAAGACCCAGTGCAACCAAATAAATAAAATTTTAAAGTGCACTGGGGGTGGGGAAGTGAAAGGAAAGATGAACCTAAGAGTTGAAAGTCCAAGGAGACCTAGAGGTAACCTTCCTTTTATAGGTTGGTAAATCCAAGGGCATCATTTGGGGCAGTGATGTAAACAGGAACTTCTGTCTTTGTGGGAAGGAACCAGCTAGGGATCCCACAGTTCCCTGTTTGCTTAACAACCTCCCACGGGAAACACAACTCATGGTTTCTTGGCAATGAAGACCTGTTAAATGTAGGTAATCACAAGGGCCCTGAAATGCTTGCCTAAGGTCTTTGGCCACATTAGAAATTATTTTAGCTTTGACTTGATGTGTTTTAGAAAATAAATACTAAGCAAAAGCTCAGCTGTTTGATCAGGGTATGACTTCTTAAGGAAGAATCTGGATCACTGCAGGTTTAAGTGTACAAGGGGGAGGCTGGCTGAGATGTTAATAGCTATAGGACTCAGTGCACCTCATGTGAGTTTTATACACAAGTTTTATACAGAGGAAAATCTCACTGTCTAGTAGACAGGAGTGAAGAAGTTTCCCTCCTTCCAGCCTCACAGCCACTGCCAAAATAGCATCCCGTATACCTGATCTCTAAGCTTAAAGGTGGCAAAGGTGTGATAAGACTTAACTAGGGAACAGCACAGCTGCGGGCTGGAAGGGAGCAGCCTCGGTTAAGACACAATGTTCCTAAATTGCCTGCATTTTGGCTGACAGATGCTCCCAGCTGGCTGCTGTGCAAGTCTGCAACTTGCAAAGCAGCCTGGAAAGATGGTTTTGCTTGCCAAAACTAAAGCAAGTAGGAAGCTAGCAGACAGAGCTAAGAGATTTGGTGCATTTTGCTGGTTTTAATCCCCTGCCTACTTTAGGAACTCAAACTGGGCCCAGGAAAGCTTGTTTGATTATTTTAGTTTCATCCGTCTGAGTAGTGTAGGTCTTGGATTATGGACTAAGAATCCTGTTGCTGCAACAGCACCCCTCAATTCACCTTTACAAAGAAGCTTCCCTGTTTTTATCAAAATGATTTGATAAAAGTGGTTTTCAAAATGTGGTCCCTGGATCAGCAGCATCACCAACTCAAAACTTGCTAGAAATGTAAATCCTTGGGCCCCGTCCCGGTCCTACTGAGTCAGAAACGCTAGAAGTGGGCCAGTGAGTTCTCCAGGTGATTCTGGAGCACATTAACGTGTGAGAACCACCTCTTCAGGCCAAGCCAATCAGGCAAACTATGACCATGAGAACTGGTGGGACAGAGCTACATATGCAGGAGTGGTGGGAGCAGGCCGAGAGATGCAATGGAACTTGGCGGCCACTCTCCTGATGGCCATTTGTATAAAACTGAGGTGCTGGGACTTCCCGGTGGTCCAGTGGCTAAGACCCCAAGCTACCAATGCAGGGGGCTTGGGTTTGATCCCTGCTCAGGGAACCAGGTCCCACACGACACAACTAAGACCTTGCATGCCATAATTAAGAGCCAGCACAGCTAAATAAGTAAATATTTAAAGCCAGGAGAGAACCTGGTGAGATCTGGGAAAGTTCCTAAGAGTCTGTTGCCTCTGGTAAGGCCTCAAGGGAATGGGTGGCTCCCCGCCCAAAGGAAGGAGCTGTCGCTTCTCACCCAGCACAGCTCTAGTTGGTACACGAGTCTCCTGATCACATTCAAAAGCTCTTTATTATTCTACAGACACGAGAGACCAGATAATGGAGGTGGGCAAGAGGGAGGGAAGAGTGGGCTGCAGCAGCCCCGTTAAGGGGTTCAGCAGAGAGAACTATTCCACCACTGAGAATCATGTCAGAGATTCTTGCCAAGAGTCAGAGATTCCTTAAAAGCCACTGCTGCTACTGCTGCTAAGTCACTTCAGTCGTGTCCAGCTGAATCCCCACCCCTGGGATTCTCCAGGCAAGAACACTGGAGTGGGTTGCCATTTCCTTCTCCAATGCATGAAAGTGAAAAGTGAAAGTGAAGTCGCTCAGTCTTGTCACATCAACAGATAAACAGATAAAGAAGCTGTGGTACATGTATACAGTGGAATGCTACTCAGCCATAAAAAGAACACGCTTGAGTTGCAGTGGGGTGGATGAACCCAGAGCTTGATATACAGAGTGAAGTTAAGTCAGAAAGAGAAAAACAAACTTTGGTTATTAATGCATATACATATGGGATCTAGAAAAATGGTACCGATGAACCTATTTGCAGGGCAGGAATAGAAATGCAGATGTGGAAAACAGAAAACTTGTGGACACAGCAGGGGAAGGAGAGACTGGGACGAGTTGGGAGAGTAGGACTGACCTACATACGCTACCATGTGGGAAACAGACAGCTAGTGGGAAGCGGCCGTACAGAACAGGGAGCAGAGCCTGGTGCCCTGTGGTGCCCTGGAGGGGTGGGATGGGGGTGAGGGGATAGAGGCTCAAGGGGGAGGAGATATATGTATACACATGGCTGATTCACGTTGTTGTCCAGCAGAAACCAACACAACACTGTAAAGCAATTATCCTCCAATTAAAAAAATTTAAAAAGTCGCTAGTTTGGCCACCATGAGCCAAAAATTGCTTCATCACCACCATCACCGTCACCACATCTTCATCATCAAGCTACAGCCGAACAAGCAGCCAGCTACGTGCCTGGAACCACAGTAGATGTTTTATTTAAATCCTCTCTAGTCCTCCCAGCAGCCCTGCAAGTTTGGTGGTATTACACCAGTGTACGGATAAGCAAAATGTAGCCCAGAGAAGGTAAGAAGCAGGTCCTAACTAACTAACAATATTAGTTAACAGGGGCTGAGACAGGATTCTTACCCTTCTCTGGCATATGACACAGTCAGTCTACAGTACTCCTGTCTGCGGTTTCCATCTGCCCTATGACTAAATACTTCCAGGGACAAGGTCCTCCTTACATCCTAGGGCAGTTCATCTTTAGGCTACTGGACTGCTTTTTTTGTTTATCAGTGCCAAAATCTACTTCCTGGCAGAATTCACTCCCTTGTCTTGAAGCTGGCCCTAGTTACACGCCAGGTGACTCCACAGGACACAGCCAACTCCTTTTTCCCCCACTGATAATTCTATCTGCACAGAGTTCCATGAATCTTTACTTCTTTCAATTAAAAAGCTGGTTTCTTTCCTCCCCTCTTCTGTTCTAGAAAGGCAGACAGGCTCTTATTTTAAATCCTTGACAGTCCGTATTCATAAGCAGACATCTACACCTCATAGAGTGCTGGGATGGTATTCCTTATGTTTCTAATGACTCTTTGAGCTGTTGTGTTTATGCACCTTTAGCAGAGACATAAATCAACACCCCCATTATTCCTCAACCAGCCCAGAGAGCAAAACAGGTCACAGAGTGATTCAATCTCAGGGTGGAAGGGAACCCCTTTTCTAATGTTTCCAGGATAAGGCCTTTGACATCAACTTGGCTGTACTTTTCGAGATGCCAACCCAGAGCCTCACAGCCCTGGGGCTGGATGAGGCTGGGTGACCACACGTGGGTGCAAAACTGAGCTTCAGAATCACACACAGACGACGCCCTACGTTCCTGAACCCTGGTGTGACTGATGGAGACGGAGGCCACAAGGGTCACTCACAGGAGCTGGCACTCTTACCCGGCAGCACCCTGGTCTGGGACCTTGAGGAAATCCAAGCTCTCCAGCGCCTGTGACACTCGGTCCGAGCCGATGGACTGCTGCTGTGGCAAAGGCGGGCGTGCCATGGATGTGTACAGGCTCTTCTGATTTGACCTCTGGTTTCCAGCAGCATGGGAATATGGCACAAACTGGTTTTTAATGACTCCATTCTGATGCAATCCTAGAAAGAGGAAAAGAGGAGATAACAAAGCTGAAAATTTCTGATGCTTTGCTAAAAGGCTCTTCAAACTTTTCCCCTCTATTAGCCAAGAGCGAGTTACTTAGCTTTGCCAGGCCTCAGTTTCCTCATCTGAGGGCATAACTGCTAATATCATATATTGTGAAGAATAGACCCAAGACATCATAAATTGCCTGGCAAATGTGTGGAACATAGCAGACACTCATGTGTGCTTGTTGAACTTGATGTTAGAACTACCAGATGTTCAGGGTTTCAAAGCCAACAGTCAAAGAAAGGTAAGCTTCTGACTACTTGGAAGGCACATTTTGGGGTCTAAGAAAAATGATGAGGTTATGATTCAAAAGGGCTGGCAGGCAGCTGTTTAAACAGCTGGACATCCATTTTCAAGGAGTGTACTCTAGGAGTCCACCCACAGGGGAAATGTGCCCACTGGTTGGATTAATCTGAACAGAGCAAGCTCTCCTAGTCAAACAACTGTTCCTAGTCAAGATCACATTATCTGGTAAGTAATGGATTATAGTGCTGGGTTCCAAGCCGCACACCTTGCCCAAAAGGGGAACTGTTGTTCTATGTTATATATGCAGAAGCCCTTATCTCTTCTCTCACTGACAGGTTTGGGCAAGAATGAAGGAGAACAAGGCTCCCCAAGGCACACACCAGCAAACCCACCACAAAACCTCTTCCATCCAAATTAAGAGAACTCTTTGGTACCAGTGGAATGACAGTTTTCAAAGGGGACTTGAGGTCCTAGCCCTTGATCCTTCACCATAGAAAGTATAAGTACTGACATAAGGGACTTGGGTCTAATTGCCTCATTTTATTGATGAAGAAACTGTCATGTACAGAGTTTGGGAGCTGTGCTCAAAGTCAGGTAGTTGGTCTGAGGCGACTTTGGCCAGTGTAGTTGAGGCAAGTGAACTTTCCAGGTGGTCTGGCCAAGATTTTGCATGGTGGCTGGCGCATAAGTAGTAACACAATACTACACTGGTTCTCTTAGGTTCTTTTGTGCTTGGATTTTCTTCAAGAATAAAGGCAGAGAGGAGGAAAGACAGCTGGGCCAGGCAGGATGGGGATTCCAAGAGAGATGAGAATTGGCTTCTCACCGATAGGCACCACTGCCCATACTTTAGCATGCAACTATGAGATTTCAGGGCAGGAGACAAAAGAAATGCTTCTTACTGCTTATTTTGGATACTGCTACAAATAGATTGCCTTGTTTGGCATGATCTGAGTCAAGCGTGGTCCAAAGATGACCCTTTTAAGACCTACAGCCCTAAACTTATTAACATCAAACATTCTGGAGGCAGTTTCTTATTAACTGAATTGTGAGTGATGGAAAAACACTTGTGAATTTGGAGAGTACTCTTCCCATACTAAACAGATTTTTAAGGGCAAAACCTCTTACATTTATTTGGGTTTGGATTTTGACTTGCATGCTATATGTTTATCAGTTAAACAATGAGAAAAATGTAACATAAGATCTAAAAATTTTTTGGTATCAATTTTGCAATTCTTTCAGATGTTACTTTATTTTTTGGAGCCAATCTCCTAGCTCCTATCTGACTAAGAATAAAGACTTTCTATTTCTTCATTCAGCTGTTAACTAGATGCAAAAGCATTGTCAGCGTTTGGCTGGAGCTGGGTAGTGATGGTGGGGTTATACCTGCAAATTCCAGTTTCCATTAAGGCAGCATCCTACATCTTAAAAACTGATGACATTCTGGTTGCCATGGGCAGCAACCTCTTCTTCCTCTTACTGATGTAGGAAGCCCTTCCTAAGGAAGTAATACTTTCAGGTAATGAAATGCAAATCACTAACTCAGCTATAGTGTGGTCTCACTGGTTCATGCACAAGTACCATGAATTTTAGGGTCACAGGTAGGGCCATCATGTTGGGAGGAGGACATCTGGCACTGAAACGGCTCACGGCTGGCTAATATGTTGGCATCTGTTGGCTAATGCGTTTCTTCCTCGATGCGTTTTACACATCTGGGTCTCACCTACGGCGCATGCTCGGCTCACCTGGTGGCAGAGGGGCAGCTCTCATTGGGTAGTTGGCATTGTGAGTCCTGCTGGAATGATCTCTGCTTTGAATCGTATTCCTTCGAGTAGGACCTGAAATAGGCGAGCAAGATAAAGTTCAGATCAGTGCTACTGGCTGGTTTTTATGGCTCCTGATGGGTTTTTGCTGGTGGAAAACTTTTGAGAAGTTTGGAAAGCAGGTCTCCGTGGGATCTGCAGGAGACTGATTGCAGGGTGGACAGGCTATGTGAGGGGCATGTTGTCCTGGCAGCTACTGGATGGGAGGGGCCAGAGGACACGTTGGCAGAAGGAGAGATTTGAAATGTCAGAGACAATGGCTTTACAAAGAATTATTAATAAGCATACAAAGGGGCTTCTATTGTTGTTGACTTTGTGAAGAGACAGATGGGTCAAATGAATGTTCGCACTCATGATCCAACCACAGAGCACAGAAGCTGAGGCCGCGTTAGCTGCACACCACGGTCCCTGGAGTGGACGTCGCAGCTCCCCCATCTCTGCTGTCGTCCAGAGCCTCCCTCACCAGAGTTTGTGTTCTATAGTCTTTGAAGGAAACACAGAGATGCTGAAGGGGAGCAGCAGACTGGTACCCTTGACACAGATGTGCAAGCATCAGAAAACAAGCAGTGCTAAATGGAGCCCCGTGGGGCCAGAATGAGGCCCGGGGAGGCAGGGTGACTGGGGGCCAGACGAGACCTCTGCAGAGACCATGTGCTGGAAAGGACAACAGTCAACAAGGTCTTGAGAGGGACATGAAGGAGCATACGATTAAGCCAGCTGGAACAGGGGTGCAGAGGAAATTCCTAGTAAAGAGAAGAGCAGGAAGTGGTCAGGCATGAACAGCGCAGAGCAGAGGAGCCGGGTATCAGGTCCTGGGGTGAGGGGAGGAGGCCAGGTGTGGGTGTCCCCCGCCTGCCCCCCGTCCCACGGAGACACGATAAAACACCGCATTAGACAATGTCTCACTTCGAGGCCCACTGAGCAGGGTTCTGACTCATCCTGCTGGTTATCCATAGCTCTCCTTGGCCCGGCTCTGTGCCCGGGGGTCTGAGCCAGTGGACTGCTAGGCTTCTGCACTCTAGTTGGGTTTGGCCATTTGGGAAGCAGTGGCAGGAGACCGGGGTGCCAGAGGGGACAGGAGTTGGGGTACTTTTTTTTTTTCCTTCAAATTTAAGTATTTAATTTACATTATTGTGTTAGTTTCTGACATATAGCAAAGTGATTCTGAGACATGTTCTTTTTTAGATTTCTGGGGTCTCCTCTACCTACATCCTTAGGGTAATAGTAGTATCTTGGTTTTCTCTGCCTGAGCCCCAACCCTGTTCCCTTCATCCTGCCCACATCTCTGTAAAGAGTCCTTTTATGTAAAAGTATCTTCAAAAATCCCACCTAAATGTGCTGTCTTCTGCAAGTACTAACTGATACTCAGACATACACCGTTTTCTGAGTGGCTACTTTTCTGTACTGTATTAGTGAGTTACATGAGTACATGCCAGCATGCACCTGGTGGACAGAAGCCATAAAGACCTGTTTCATACTTGGCATACTCTTCACTGATCACACATGTGGACTGTATTCTGTAAAGATAGATACATTATATGAGTACATGGCATCTATGATTACTCTATAATGTCCATCCTAAATATAATTTTATAAGTATCACTTACAGAAAAAGTATAGAATAAGAATCTATAGGCCAGGGACTTCCCTGGTGGTCCAGTGGCTAAAACTCTGTGCTCCCAATGCAGGTGGCCTAGGTTGGATCCCTGGTCAGGGAACGAGGTCCCACACGCTGCAACTAAGACCTGGTGCAGCCAAATAAATAAATAAAAAAAAAAAAAAAAAAAAAAGGATCATAGGCCAGGAAAAGGAGTCAAACTACAGAGTGTGAGTTAGTGCGTGCGTGTCTCCTAATGAAACAATTTAAAGTGAAGGAGAGTGATATTAAACGTGATGCTCTGCAACAGAGTGAACCCCTGTAAGGACTTGGTAAGTGTGGTCAGTTTCTTTAACACTGACACAAAGGATGAAGTTTGTATTGTTGACATGACTGGACTGGAAAGGGCTGGGAAATAGAAATAGATCTGTTTTAAACATAATTAACACTGTAGTGCCAGGAATACTACTCATAACTACTAGATCATTCAGAAAAGTTTAACTTGCCCATTTGCCTTGATGTTGGTTTAGTCTGAAACGTTTCAATCAGAAGAAAACCCCAGCCACAGGAAGCAGTCAGTGTACTAGTTGTTTGGCCTGCAGATCTGTGCAGTGTTAAGAGCATTTGGTGGGAAGGGAGTTTAGCTTGGAGAGAGGGTGAGTAGGAGCCAGGCAGGGAGCCCAGCAGCCCAGCAGCGGCCCTACCCGTGGGGCCCATGCACACTTACGGGAGTTTCTGGGCAGCCCGGGTCCGATGCTGACCTGCAGCACTTTGTTGCTGGGCTTGAGGATGGCCAGATCGCCAAAGCCTTGGTGGAACTGTACTTGCCGGGAGCCCCCTGCACTCCAGGGACCCCAGTTCTCCTTTTTCAACTTGATTTCAAGCCTGTGACAAGCGTATATGTTGGAATTAACAAAGGAAGGGAGAGAAACAGGGAGAAAGTGGTGTTCACAGACCCCAGCCTGGAGTTGTGCTGTAAAAACAAGACAAGACTGGATCATGGGAACCAGTCTGGGGCCCAGTGGACGGGCATGGTGCGGGCTGAGCCACCAACCAGAGGCAGAGCATTTGGGGGCCCAGTCCCTGGGGGATAATAGCTGGTAAGGGAGGTGCCCCAGGATCGGAGCACTGTCCAGTGGAGACAGGTGGGGACAGAAGGAAAGGCCGCCCTGCAGGCCACACCTGCTGTGCTGCATCACCGTGTCCTCTCTGATTGCCCAGGTCTCTGTGTGAGGAGCACTGACAGATGCCAGAGAGCTCATGTCTCCTCTGCACAGAATGCAGCTAGTATTTTTAAGTTTATTTTTTTTAATTATTTTTTAACTTTTTTTTTTGTATTGGGGTATAGCTGATTGACAATGTTGTAATAGTTTCAGGTGGATGACAAAGGGACTCAGCCATACATATACATGTATCCATTCTTCCCCAGACTCCCCTCCCATCTAAGCTGAGAATGTGGCTATTATTTAATTAAGTTCTATTCCTCCACCTTCACCCCCATCCCAGGGAGGAAAAGACACTAGCAACCAATACCCAAATAAAAGGGAAGTTTACTCACAAATGCAAAACTCCCCAGCCAGTTTTTTTTTTATTTCCTATGTTGCCCATATACCTACATAATACAATTCGATATTCTGCTTTTTTAACCTTGTATTTTTATTTTGTAAGACAGAAAAATCATAATTGCCAGTAGCTGCCTATTCTTTTTAGCAGCTTGGGCTTATACATATTCTTACTTTTTTTGAGCTACTCCCTTATCACCAACTCTCAGACAAAAACAACTGCCCCTGGTGTCATGGCCAAATTGTTGTCTGAAAATGCTGTAATGATTTCATTCTACTTCTAGTGTCTATCTCACTTCAACCACAGCAGGATGAGTTATGCTAAGTTCCCCCACTCCTGGAATGAAGGCTTTACTTTGGCCCCTTGCTTGTGAGTAGGAAGAGTGGAGGGTATCCTCATTTTATGGATGGGGAAATTGAACAAGATCAAAAAGTCAAATAAATCACTTGGCAAACATGAGACTAGAAATTCAATAGTCTGCCAATGTCTGGTACATGAGAAGATGTTATTAAAGTGAATGAAGGTGAGCCCAGACATAAGACACTGGCCGTCCACAGCCCCCAATCTCCAAATGCCCCACCTGCAGGTTGTATCATGCACTCATCTTGGGGACTTAAGCCCCAATCACTTTCTTCTGCTTCAGCCTTACACTACTTCTACCTGCTCTGCGAAATAAAATATTCCTGCATTGGTAAGATATAAAAATCTGCCTTTCTTGGCCTCACGTTGGTGACCTTTGCCCAAGGGATAAAACATACCATTCAATGAAGTCATCTCACAGAAATGCAAAAGTAACCGTTCCAAAGTCCATGGCAACCACCCCGACTGTCTTCTGCAGGCCCTATGAGTCCACAGAAGTCAAGGCCCCAGAGCTCCTTGGAGCCACCCAAGCCAGTCAGACCCCACCCCTACTCCACAGTGGACCCCGGCAGTGAGATCAAAGCCTCAGATCCCAACTTACGTGTTGCTAAACTTCAGAGGTAGTTGCTTCTGGGTTTTTTCCTCGTAACGCTTTGCTAAGAGGCTCAAGAACTCAGTTTTGAAGACAGATTCAAGCAAACTGTCATATTCTTGCTCATGAAGAATAAAAAGGTCATCCTGCATAGTACTGCAAAGAGATTATAAAGACTCAATGAAAGTTACAGTTTTGTTGATTCCATGATTTTTTTTTTTACTCTTTTTTTAATCCTGTAATATAGCACTAAATTTCCACCATCTTTCTCTGCTACTGAAAATCTTTAAAACAAAACACAACAACAATGAAGTACAAAAATAAAGTCCCTAAGATCTACTTTTAAAAGAGGTTTATAGTCCACCAACAGCATAATCAAAATATTCTCTCACATGACTTTTAAAATCAGGAAATTAAGGACAATTTAGTCTGTATTTTTAAAAATCCATTTTCAAATTCAACTTCTATGTTCTTAAAATCATAAAAATCCAGAATGTTATGAATGTGGCAAAAAAGGGACAATTCCCCCTAAGTCCCAAGTCAGCAGAATTTAGGATATGGTTGCAGCTACTGTAATACATCCTAACTTGAAGAACTGTAAGCTCCATTATCAAAAGAGAAGCCAAAGTCCTACACTTCATAGACACGAGTCGGGAGCCTTCAGGTATTCAGTGCTCTGCTTATACTGCCTGCTAAATGCACAAACACATCAAACTGCAGAGAAATGAGAGGCAGGTGTACATACAGTAAGCATAATCCCCACCTTCAGGGTGGGTCAGGAAAAAGACATGCCTTTGTGGGAGCTCCTTGTTTGGACAGGGTAGGGCTGTTGGGAAAATTCATACCCACAGTGGATGTTAGGAGCTGCAGGAAGAATGGAAGAAAGAGGCTGAGGGGCTAAGCCAGTTCCAGGGAATATGCTTAGTGCTAAGGGGACTGATTAGATATTTCCTCTCCAGGCCCAGCCAGAGTTTGTGGAAATCAGAACACATATACACTTGAGAATTTGTCTTCCTCAGTTGCTAGATGTATTGCTCAATTGCTCAGGTGAAAGGGGCCGCCACCCCAAAGGCTTCATTATATACAACCCTACCATTGCCTCCTAGCAACACTGTCATATATCTAAGACAACCCTCCTAAGATGACGTCTCATTAGGGACAATAAGTGTTTTTCCAGGTACTAAAAACAAAGTAAGTGAATTCATTTCAGTAAGCTGACCACAGAGATTAAATTTTAATCTCTCCAAATGCAGGAAATACCAATGACGTGGTTCTATCAGTAACACAGGAGCTGTTCCTATGTCTTGCACAACCCAGGACCAGGGCATCAGTAGGATTATTGTGCTGTGACATGACCAGACAGTGAGGCAAGTAGGGAGGACTGGGGTAAAAAGAATCTGAGAGCGGGGAGCCTCCTTCCATGGAGTCTGATCCAATGAAACAGCAACTGGGCTTCCCTGGTGGCTCTGACGGTGAAGAATCCGCCTGCAATGTGGGAGACCTGGATTTGATCCCTGGAGAATTCCCATGGACAGAGGAGTCTGGCGGGTGACAGTCCATGGGGTTGCAAAGAGTCGGACACAACTGACTGACTAAGCACACAAAATAGCAACTCCTGTGGTCTCTCTGTTCAGTCACAGGAATTTGACAAGCTGGGAACGGGCAGTCGGTGGGACCAGAAGTCTTCCTGGAGAAGAGAGAGCCCTTGCGGGTGATCCTGGGCTTGTGAGGAACCTTCTCTCTCTGTTCCAAGGCAGGGAGCGAATGACTTGTACCTGATCAAGCTACAGCCCCAGCTCCTCACTCTAAAACCTCAGCCCCTCAGTCTTTCTACAGGAGCTTTTAGTCCACAGGAGAAAAAATGCATAAGGCAGGACCACAACACAGTTGGACTGCGAAGGCAGAGTATGACAGCATACATAACTTCAGCGGCGGAACGGGGTAGACTAGCAGCAAGATACCATCACCAGGGAAGGAGCCTGGCCCTTCACATCCTGTTTACTGCAAACCAGCAGACCAAACAGCTCTTCCTGGATGTGAAGTCAGAACACTTTACAGGCATGTTGGGGCAGGTAATGGCCGTTTGGGTGGAGCGTGTTGTCATTACTATTACCTCAACAGTGTTTCCAAATATCCCTATGTCACAACCACGCTATCTGCACACTCTTGTAACAGTTGGGATGCAGGTGTTGTTGTGATTGAAGACCCTCACAGCCCGTGGTTTTTAAAGAACCTAGTGTTTTTATCTCTGTTACTCAGGAGCGTAAGAAAAAGCAATCAGGGCCAACATGAAGGTTCTACAGTGCCTGGCAGCCAGGCGTCTACTCTTCACAGGTATGATCAGAAAGTCATACGAGTCATTTCTGCTTCCACCTCATTGGCTAGCATATGTCACATGGTCACACCTAGCGGAAGGAAAGCTGGGAAATGTAGTCTTTGGTTGGGCTGTCAGCTGCTATCATGGAGAGGAGAGAATGGGTATTACAGGACAGCTTACAGTTTCCATTCTACTTCCTTGTTCACAAACTTACCCAACTTTGGAACTGGAATCTTTTCTGAGAACAGTATACCTCAGAGGGTGTGGCCACAACACTATCATCTTCCTGTTTTTAGGTAGATGAAAACTCTGGAATTGTTTTAATTATTTCAACGTCAGCAATTCTAACTCCAAAAGGCACTTGTGTAAAAAGCTGCTCAGAACAACTCTCCCAAGTCATTTGGAATTAATGAAATAAAAGTCCCAGCATCCTAACACAGGGCTAAGACGACCTCTGTGTCAGGAAGGAGAGTATACAGAGGGGGAAGAGCTGAACAATAGGCACCACTCTTTGGTGTATAGGGTGGAGTGAAACTCCTGTTTCAGCTGCTGGATTCATGTCTGGGCATGTCCATTTGCCTGGCTGGCCTTTAGGCGGGACAGCAATTATTCGACTGGATTATTAAAGGAGTTCAACACAAGAAACCTTGAGTGGTTAAATGTGTGCAGACTATTAGGAGTTTCATGATCATGAAGAAATAAAGCCAGCAGGCCAAAACATCAAGGTCAATTATCAGCATGAGTTTGGAAATGAGAAGAGACTGTTTGGACATTAGGACTTCAACCATCAAATTCAAGAGCTCCTCCCTTTGGTGACTGGAGTCAAAAAGTCAGGAAATTCTCTTCACCCAGGCCAGAGCTTCAGCTCATTCCCCTTGCCTCAGCCCAGGTCCCTAGGTCTGAAAACAAAGCTTTTGCACCTTGTTTTTTTTTCCCTAAAAAATCAGACTTATTTTTGGACTTCACCTCCGTCTTCTTCACATGCTCAAGCTGCAATTCCTTACAGATGTTTGACGTAGGAGCCTATGTTGAAAGAAGCTTAACTAGTCCCTGGTTTGGCTTCTGATTGGCTCTTTCTCCTCTGTTTTTGTGGCTTATTGTTGTACTGCTGACCACACTAGAAATGCTTGGTTTACTCCCTTAACCAAGATCTTCTTCATAAAAATGTTAGTTACAAAACCCCTGGGGAAAGTTTTAAAGGAGTTTTTTCTTTTCTTTTTTAAGCTGAAAAGGCAATTTCAGCTAGGATGGCCCCTGCTTTTATTTAAAGTCTCAAAAAGAAATGTTTCCTGCTTATGAAATAGATGCTCCTTTAAAAAAAGAATTACATTTCTTTATTTTGGCTGTGCTGGGTCTTTGCTGCAGTACTCAGGCTTTCTCTAGTTGCAGCATGCAGGGGCTTCTCTTGTTGTGGCAAATGGGCTTATTTGCATGTGGGATCTTAGTTCCCTGACCAGGGATCAAACCAGAGTTGCTTGCCTTACAAGGCAGATTTTTAACCCTGGGCTACCAAGGAAGTCCCCAGTGCTCCTTTCAGTAAACAGAACTACAAAGGTAGCTAAAATTAAAAGCAGAAGGAAACAAACCTTATCCTGAACTCTACCACCCATAGATACCAGTAGCACCAGTTTGGGAGCCTACTTAATTTCTCTGAGAAAGTGCAGGTACACGTCATGTCAGGCCTCCTGGGAAGAGCTTCACCCAACCACAGGGGGAAAGGCTCACTCCCACCTTTTGTGTCTCAGGAATATCCTGGAAACCAGTCTCTCCACACCTGTAAGCTGTGTGCCCCATGTTTACACGGGGCATGGCTCCCCCTTCCAGAATGGGGTGGAACGCCTTGAGGCAGGGACTAAGTCTCACCCACTGCAAATTCAGAGTTGAACACAAGGCTGGTGGTCAGTCCAAAAATGCAGAAAACTTACAGGTTCCCAGAGCTCAAAATCCATAGCAAGTCAAGATTTCAGGAAAGCATCAGGTCAGCGGAGGAGGTCCCTAGTGAAGTAGGCTGTTCTTATTGCCAGAGGGTTAGGGCAATTAGGCAACAAACCATTTTTAGGCAAGAATGTCATGCCCAGGAGGGCTGGGGCCTCTGTCTAAAGCCCACTCCTTCTAGGCTGACTTTCCTAGTATGTACAAGTACTGGAAAATCTACTGACCCAGGCAGGCAGCCCCAAGGCTTTTGATCTTAGGCCTTGGGGGGGTCAGCAACAGGAAACAGAAGGACTACTAGAAGCTTCATCAGAGAGAGCTCCATATAGGAGATTTTATGTTTCAAACCTCATCAGCTACAACAGGAGGGCAAAGAACACAGGCCATTGTACCTTCTGACCACTCTTCCAGGAAATTGAGTTTTTCAAATAAGAGCAAGATGAGGTCAGTTCCTTGATGGCTCAGTGGATAAAGAATCCACCTGCAATGCAGGAGACACAGGAGACCCGGGTTTGATCCCTGGGTTGGGCAGAGCCTCTGAAAGAGGGCATGGCAACCCACTCTAGTATTCTTGCCTGAAGAATCCCATGGACTGAGGAGCCTGGTGGGCTACAGTCCAAAGGGATGCAGAGTCAGATACAACTAAGTGACTAAGCGCACACACACAGGTCAGTTCGGTATTTGGACAAGAAGCAGCTCTTGAAGGAGCCTTCAGAAATGATGCTTGGCCTTCTATCAGCAGTCCCCCCAAAGGCTTGGAAATATGATGCCCCCAAGGCATCAGACATCAGGAGTGTTGTTACCTCCTGATATTCTCACCATTTCTCCATGAAGGCAGAAATGTAGGTTGTCAGTGTTCGGTCTTTTATTTAGATAAGGAGTTTTCCTTTCCCTGTGAGTGACTGTTGTCATCACAGCTCTCTGAGCTATTGGGCCTAATCTATTTTTTTCCTTGTAAGTTAAAAAAAGTTTTTAAAAAATTTCAATTATAATTCAACTAGATATATTTCAGTATACTTAAAAAGGATAGAGACTTCTAAAAATATGATGTCTATTAAAGTATTAGGAAACATTTTTTATTATGGAAAATTTCAAGTATATCAAAAAGTAGAGTAGCGGAATGAACCACCACATGTCAGGAGGTTTCAACAATGATCAATCCACAGACAGTCAAATTCATCTGCAGTCTCATTCCCCCCACTTCCACACATTGGCTAGGTTATTTTACAAAAGAGTATAATCATATTATTTTATCATTAAACATTTCAGTGTCTATCTCTAAAAGATAAAGCCTTCTTAAATAAAAATAACCACAATATCATTATCACACCTAAAGGAATAAACAATAAATCCTTCAAATAAAATATTTCCCATGTTCCCTGGTGGCTCTGACAGTAAAGAAGTCACCCGCAATGCAGGAGAACTGAGTTCAATCCCTGGGTCGGGAAGATCCTCTGGAGAAGGGAATGACAACCCACTCCAGTATTCTTGCCTGCAGAATTCCATGGACAGAGGAGCCTGGCAGGCTACAATCCATGGTCACAAAGAGATGGACACAACTGAGCGACTAGCACTCATAACACACTTGTTAAAATATTTAGTTATTTTACATTTCCCCAAATTGTCCTCTATATATTTTCTTGTGTGGTTGGTTGGTTTGAATAGGCAGCTATGAGCCAATTTGGCCTCCCCAGTAGTTATAAGAGTTAGGGACGGGCTGAAAGATCAGGTTTGTAGGACACTTTGATAGTCTGAATTAGAAGAAGCCATCAGGTGATCATTCTAGCTAACAGTCAAGAAGTAAGTCCCATAAAGTCTTCAAAACACACATTATGACTCTCTTCCCAAAGTGCAAGACAACTGTTCAAATTTTTCTCTATACTAACACTGAAATATATTGAGAATGCACATGTACACATATCCACACAGATACGTTCTCCTGGTACCACAATCGATTTCTTTTCTATGTTTGATTCTGCACACTCTATCTGATTGCACTCCTAACTTGGTTTAGATTACTAGCCTATCCCTATGGCTGAAAGAAATGAGGCAATGGTTATTAATCCTGGCAAACTGGGGCTCAGTGACTGAAATTCACAGAGATAACACCTTTAAATGACTGGGGCTCTTTTTCCCTCCTAGAGTCAGAACAAATTTCAGGTTAAGTACCTCATTTTATTACATCCTCCAACAAGGAAAGGCCACAAGGAAGCAAACATCCAGACCATGAATACTAAAAAGAAAGTGGAAAAAGAATCTGATCTTACTGTGAGACACAGTATCCCCAGAGGCTGTGAAAAAAGGAAAAGACAGAGGGGAAAAAAACTTGAGTGTGAATATCCCACACCTTGATAAGCCTCAGAGACTTGATCAACAAGGCAATGAGTGTCAAAGTGCTAGATACACATGTAGATATACAATGATTAAGCGCTGCTTAAGGCCTCTGAGGGCTGCAGACACACCTAGGCAGTAGTAACAGCCAGAACAACACTCATTCTCAGAGTAGTGAGCAGTTGTGCCCCAGAGCTGTGACTCCTGGGCTTTCAACTGTCAAGTGTGCCCAGCACGTTTTAGCTCACTCAACTTAGCCCGGGTATAGCTTGTTTCCATGCAAGGTAAAAAAAGAAGCTTCCACTTGGATTCCTTGGACCAGCAAGGGCAGTCTCAGGGCCCAGTAACCAGGAGAGTGTGGTTGGTAGGTCATGGCCTGGTCAGCGAGCTGAATGATCAGAAAGACCTTTGGGAAACTGGACAGTTTCTAGTCTGTGAAATCCATGGCACTGAGAACCACCTGAGGCGTGGCTGCAAAGAGCTGCTGCTGAACACATCTGCTTACCAGTTCTACCACATCTTGAACTGAAATGTTTTAAATACTTAACGTCACTGCCCTGCCTGGCTCTTTATCAGGAAAATTGGGAACAGACAAAATCAGAAACCACAGTGACATAGGCAAGAACAGACACAACTTAAAATCTGCTTTGGATGATTGCTCCAGAGCCAGGGTTTTCTAGCCTGGTAAATCAGTTTCCTGTCTGCACAAAAACCCTGCTTTTTGTCTAAGAGCAGCGATTTTGTCTTGTGTGTGGAATAAGAGTGGAGAGGAGTCCTAATTCCAAGAAGACGCATCCACAGGTAACCAGAACATCTCTAATATTTTAATACAATGGCAGCCCGATGCTTGCCCTGGCAGAAGCTGAGGCATCCTCAGAAGGGCCCCAGAATATGACTCAAGGAGGAAGCCTCAAAGGGGCCTTTCTTCCTCTTTTCTTTGCCTTCTGTGGCCTGATGATTTCCTCTCATCACAGGGAACTTAGTCTAGGAGATATTAGCTGGGAGGATTTGGGGAAGTCTCAGCGTATGCAGGTCCTTGCCATTTTGTCCTTTATTGTGCCCATGGTTGCATGAAATGTTCCCTTGGTATCTCCAATTTTCTTAGAGACCTCTAGTCTTTCCCCTTCTATTGTTTTCCGCTATTTCTTTGCATTGTTCCCTTAAGAAGGCTTTCTTATCTCTCTTTGCTATTCTCTGAAACTCTGCATTCAGTTGGGTGTATCTTTCCCTTTGTTCTTTGCCTTTTGCTTCTGTTCTTTTCTCAGCTATTTGTAAGGCCTCCTCAGACAACCAGTCAGCCTTTTTGCAATAAAGGAAAGAAAAGGTATGGACCTAATAGAAGCAGAAGAGATCAAGAAAAGGTGGCAAGAATACACAGAAGAACTCTACAAAAAAGCTCTTAATGACCCAGATAACCATGATGGTGTGGACATCCTGGAGTGTAAAGTCAAGTGGCCTTAAGATTACTACAAACAAAGCTAGTGAAAGTGGTGGAATTCCAGCGGAGCTACTTCAAATCTTAAAAGATGATGCTGCCAAAGTGCTGCACTCATTATGCCCGCAAATTTGGAAAACTCAGCAGTGGCCACGGGACTGCAAAAGGTCCTGTGGTCACAGGACTGGAAAAGGTCCTTCATTCCAATTCCAAAGAAAGGCAATGCCAAAGAATGTTCAAATTATTGTACAGTTGCACTCAATTCATAAACCTGAGTGCTGACGAGAAGAGCAAGGATGCCTACCTGTGAACCTGGAGCTGAAGGGAGCATTTGGCAATGACTCCAGGGTTACAGACTATGGAGACCCATTTGTATTCCCCCTCACCCCCGGGGGAATGAACAGGCAGAGGGGCCTCAAGGAGTCCAAAGATACTTCCTATCTAGGACAATCCAAGGTCACAGCAAACTAAAAAGCAGCACTGATGACCTAGTGGCCACCTCTGCTCAGGCTTTTCCTGGTGAAATGGGTTAGGTCTTCATCAGGGGCAAGGTGGGCTTGGGGGGAGGACTCAAGAATGGTGACCCCCCACTTCAATAATAGCAATTATACCCTGATTGTTTCACAGACAACATTTTTTTGCCCTCAGATTTCATGGGAGCAAAGGACCTGAGTATCCCCTGACTAGAGGAGCAGATCAGAAAGTAACTTCTTCTTGTGATTGCAGTACTCCCCGAGACTCAAGAAGATCAGCCCTTCTTAGGGGAGAAGAGAAAACTGGGTTCTCTTCATCGTCACTTTTACAACTGGGGAGCCCGACAGGGCCTCCCTCCAGGCTGTGTTTGGAATAGCAGTGTCATGCAGAGGTGGGACTCCCCGTCCCCACCCTTGGCCACTCACCTGAGGGACACAGACAAGATCCTCTCCATCTCGATCCTCCGCTTCAGCACTTCCTTCACCAGGCCTTTGTCAGGACCTTGTTTGACCTTTTCTCGTCCAATCAAGTACAAGCATTTTGGAGTCAGAAGCAAGTCTCGCTTTACGCTCTGTAAGGACAGGAGTTTTAGAAAAGTGGCAGAGTGGCAGTAGTCGACACACAGGGCGCTGGTGAGCAGGTGAAAGGAAGCTGCTTCAGGCAGTGAACTTTCACTACGATTGGATGGTAAGCACAGTGCTTCTGATTGTTAGGTTGACATATACAAAACTGCTGATACTTGACTCTCTTTAACTTATAAAAATGGTAGACTCATATGGATCCACCTAAGGGATCAGGGCAAACCAGCACACACGATGGCCCTACCAGTGATCTGCTGCAGGATGTTCCTCATACAGGGATCCCTCAAGGGACTCTGCATATGTAATTTTTGTGAGTCCATTACATTTTTTTTTTAAAAGTCCATTACTTTTTAAAAGTGATACATTTTCATGTCAATGGTAATCCTTAAAAATCTAATATAAATGTACTGTGTTATATCCAAACAATACTGAGACTTAACATTCATGTTTGTATTCAAACCTGCCGCCAGAGCAGCTGGCACCATATTCAGTTTGTAAGGAGTGATTTGGTTTTGGCAAAACAGCATCATCCTTCTTGTGAAATTAATATTGTTTGTTCTTTATTTTTATCCCTGACCAAAAACCAAACGAGAAATAACTCACATAAAAAGCTCTTAATGGCCCATAATCTATTATGGCTTCAGATTTCACTATTAGGGTCAAAATTTTATTAGGCAAAAGAAAAAAGACAATGTCTAAAGAAAGAGGTTAAAAAAACAACCAGCTGTCCTCCAGTGGCTCTGTCAAAGCCCCGCGTAGTCATTTGCCCAGGGAAAATGGATAAGAACACTTCCCTTATATTCTCAATCTTTTGATCCAATGAGTCTACTCCTAACAATTTACTCTAAAAGCATAAGTAGACAAATGCACAAAGCCATGTGCAAGAATGCTCTTGAGTATCCTTTTATTTATGATGGTAAAAAAAAAATGTCATGAGAATAATAAGAAACTGGCTCAAAATAATAGTGAAGCAACTGTTGAACGGGATACTATGCAGCTAAACAAAACAATTTATACTGACATATCTATTAATACAGAAAGTTCTCCCTGGTGTATTTTAGGAAAAAAACAATGCAGAACACAAACCAGCATGTAACGTAGATTTCAGTTTTGTAAAACTAAATATACAAATGTATGTCTGCATAAAAACATTCTAAAGGATGCACACAGAATGTTAACAGTGATTGTTTCTGGGTATAGGTGGCTATTTTTCTCTTGGCTTATCTGCATTTTCCACATTTATCTACAATGGACATGATCTGTTTTGGTAATCCCAAAAGCAAAATGATGAGTTATTTTTAGAACTAAGGAATCTGTTTGGTGACTCCCAGGACTGGGCAGTCAACATGTACCTTGAACCTCCTGTCGTACTTGGTCACTGTGTCTGCAAAATCGATCTTCTCCCTCTTGCCCACAAACTGCTGGAGTTCTGGGTGCTCCTCCATCCCAATGTAGTCCCCGATGAAGTTCCTGTTAATACTGTTTCTCCGTCTCTCCTTCTTGTTCAACAGAAGGTTGGAGGCTGCAGTTCCCAAAAGGGTAGAGAAGGGAGAAGGATCAGTCCCCTACAAAGAGGAAAATGCTCCGTGTGGAAAGACACAGAGACTCTAAATGAATGCAAGGCTGCAACGCACAGTATGTGCAAAGTACAGTGAACCCGTAACTTCATCTAAGCTCAAAAATATTCTTGAGATTTGGTACATGAATGCAATAAAATGACTATAATACCCTCTTCTCTCATTTGGACATATTTCTTCCGGGCCACGAACTTCCTCCATGATTTCTGTATCACTCGAGCATACCCATCGTACTTTCGCTCCCTCATTTCTTCCAGAAGAAAGAGCTGTGAATAGGGAGAAGACAAGTGTGAGTCAGTTCACAGGACCTGAACATTACTTTCTTGGATAGTCCAAGGACACTCAGTTTAGTCAAGGACACAATGGGAAGCAGCTTCTCAGACTCATATACAAAGGTGAAAAAAATGTGTTGCTTATGGTCACTATAACTTATATATAAATATACAGAGACAAGATATTTATACATACTTTAAAAGTTTGTTTAAAAACGAACTCATTTTTGGTTGCACTGGGTCTTCGTCACTGCATGCAGGCTGTCTCAAGCTGTGTTGAGTGGGGCTGCTCTGGTGCTGCTCCTGTTGTGGAGCGTGGGCTCCAGGCACACAGGGTCAGTGGATGTGGCACATGGGCTTAGTTGCTCCACAGCATGTGGAATCTTCCTGGACCAGGGATCAAACCCACATCCCCTGCACTGGCAATGGATTCTCATCCACTGTACCACCACAGAAGTCCTTATACATATTCTTTTATTAAAAAATAATGGAACATAGTTGGATCTGAGTATATTCAGTTGGATCTTAATGATGATGTCTGCCAAACCTTGTTCCTAACCTCTCTAAGAATCAAATGAGTGATTCAACACACACCCATTTATTTCCCACCTTGATCCAAAGAGGATATTAAATGGCTAGATCAAATGAGCTCATGGAGGCAGCTTTAGTGTTGCATACAGCCTCTTACTAGAATTTTCCAGCTTTTGCAGAAAGCGCATGCTGCTGTGGAAAGAGGGCTGCCCAACTTTTGGTTCCATGAAAGTACAGACTTCTTGCCTCACAGAAATCTATAGGGAGTCATTGGGCGGAGGATAATAACCAGTGATTGGACCTGGGCTTATGATGTGTTAATAAGGACTTGGATTCACCAAAAGGGGCTGACACTCAAGTCATCTTAATGATGAATACTGTTGTACACCACTCACCAAAGCTCTAGAGTAATGAAGATGACAGCAAACAGCTGTAATAAACTGAGTACCCTCAATGGATCAGGAATCATTCTAGATGCTTTACATACATTACTTCATTCAACCACTCAACAACTACATGTACCACTTATTTGCATTATCTCCAACTAACAGAGGAGAACATCAGTACTAAGATTGGGTGGAGCTGGAAAGTGAACCGAGGTCTTTGAGGTTCTGCCAGGCTCCTCCTCACCTGGACACAGAATCTGCATCTAATCAACTCATAAAATGGTGGGAAACTCCTATTCACCTAGGAAGTAGTTTACATGACTCTCTAGGAATAAAAAAACAGACCAATAAAAACCCAAAGTAATGATGACGGATGTCATTGTAAAAACATTCCAGAACTAAACAAGCAAATTTGGTTTGAAGACAGCTGGGCTTGATTTGTTGTCTCGGTTTATTTGGGTCTATACCCTGGAGCCAGTGATCTCTCTTCCTGACATTCAACTTCTCCTTCTCACAGATCCACCTCAAACTGAACATATCAAGAGAGGGGCACTTCATTCCACAGCCATCAGTGCCATATACAATAAACAAAGGTGCATATTTCAAGAACAAAAGATTTTTTTCAACAACTGGGCAGAATGTTTAAAAATCTGAGCCCATCAGTTGCCTGGAAGATTATCCATTGGTGTTTTCTTATCTTCTGTGTTGGGTTTCTGAGTAAGTTTTATTTTCTTCTTCTTTCCCAGAACTATTTTGAAAGCGTCATAGAAAATATACTTGTGACTCAGAAAGGATGAAGAATCAACCAATTCCCAAATTCCTATAGACTAGTTCAAAGATGAGTTGGTTTTTAGGTTCCTTCCAAAAGCCATAGGGGTTAGAAATCAGGAAGGTTCAAGAAGGAAGAGAGAGAGAGGGAGAAGAAGAGAGAAAAGCAAAAAGCATGGACACATGTAACCAAACCAAACCAAACTCTCTGATGCCTGATATCTAATGTGGGTTCTTAAAGCAAATGGGTTATTTTATAAATTCAGCACATTTAGTATAAAAGTTAAAGCAAAATCACAGGGTAGATTTTTAAAAACTTTTTTTGGGCCATGGCTTTCTTGTGGCATGTGGGATCTTAGTTCCCCAACCAGGGATGGAACCCATGCCCCCTGCAGTGGATGTGTGGGGTCTTAACCAATGGACTGCCAGGGAAGTCCCTAAAAAACCATTTTTGTAAAAGAGTTTGCAATGTCAGGGCTAGATATGGATGGATGAGTAATGCGGGGAGGGGAGAGAGTAGTAATGATGGGTGTGTGTGTGAAAAAATGGGGGAGAGGAAGAGTCAAGTGAAGGTAAAAAAGCAACTGGGAGGAAAACACGGAAAAGAAAAACCAAAAATAAATCTTGATTTGAAAGTAAAATCTCAAAGCTCAACTGAATCAGGAAAAAAAAAAAGCATGAAAAACATTGAGGCTGTTTCTGTGAAAATTCAGCAAGTCAAAAAAGTAAAAACAAGAGGAGCGGGTATAAAACAGAAGAGTTCTCCATTGTACCGATAAATCACTCCATCCTGTTTTAGAAAGAACAGGAACTGTTCTGTGGGTTGCTTAATGGTGTATGACACAACATTTTCATTTTATATTTGGAAATGAAATTGCTGTGAAGCTCCAAATAACTCAAAGTGGAAAATGCTACCACAAACTTTTCATACGGGTTCTATCGATGTGTGCCACTTACTTATTTAACAGCCTTTAAAGTCATTCAGTTACGACCATTAGCATTTCTGGTCTCAGGCTGATTCTGGGAGGCAGGCAGAACAGCAGTGATGGGGCCCCTTCTAGTGGAGAAAACGCATGGCAGGACCAGAATTTGCCTAGAGTCAAGGGTTTCCATTATGACCAATACTGCAGGTTCTCTTGGTGATATGGTGACTACTTTTGCCAAATTCACCACCAACTCTTTTTTTTTTTTGGCTACACCACATGGCATGTAGGATCTTAGTTCCCCAACCAGGATCAGAACTGTGCTCCACTGCAGTGGAAGCAAAGAGCCCTAACGACTGAACCACCAGGGAAGTCTGTCTCCATAGACTCTTGAAAATGGTCTTATGATTATTACAGGAACCTCAAGAAATGGTGATACCCACCCCCGGTTAGTTCCAGCAGTTTCTCCAGCTTAAAAATTGTCTTCATTTTTAATCTTGAATTATCTTCATTCCACAGGCCCAGAGCTATGGGGCAGAAGGACTGAGGGGCTGTGTTGGGTTCCTGCTCAAACTGGGAAGTTCCTGTGAACAATCATTCAGCTCAGGGTGACCACATGCTCCACAGGAAAGATTAAGAGGTTCCACTAAATTAATCTGTGGAGGTCTGATAAATATGTAAATTGTAAAACCTATGTGTTTTGAGTTCCTTACTGGTAAACATCTGTATCCTTTAAGATTGGAGATTTCTCCTTCTATCTATTGGTCTCCTCTAAGTCCTTTCTGCATTTCCTCACGGTCTTCAAGGTATAGTCCTGGGAATTCTCACACCCAGGCTCTGCTCCACCTTTATGTGACAAGACTTGTTGGGTGTCACCGAGGTGAGGATGTAGGTTAACCCAAGCCTCCTTTCTGGGCAAAGAAGTACCTAGTAGCTGAGACACTACTTCACACTAAAAAATAACTATTGGGCACCTCTTCTGAGCCACTTTCCTCACGAAGCTCTGCGTACACAAGGGCACACAAAACAGACCCTGACCTCAAGGCATTGACCATCTAGAATGGGAGAGAAGAAAAGTACGAAAAGAAAAGCTCTTGTGATGATAGCTTTGTATCCAAGCTGAGGACTCTGAATGTGCTAAGGTGTGGGGCATGAACCACACACAGACTCGGAGCAGCGGAAAGCCTTCTTTGAGGAACTGACATTTAAGACATGAACCACGGGATGAAGTAAAGAAACCAGGCACATGGTGGGGAGGGGGCTGAGAGGGGGCCGCAGGGAGAGGCGTGGCCCAGAGAAAACTCACAGATTCGGGGGCTTTGATGAACACTTTGCTCTTCCCTAGCTGGAACTGGTCACTGTCCATGTTGACAGACTGCAGCAAGTGCAGGACGCCTTGTTTCTCATCCCCCTTCCATGAGGGCCAGGTGGCTTTGGTCAGGATGGCATACCTGTGAGGAAAACAAGGGAGAGAAGGATCAGGTTTGGCCTGGACGCCCCCAAAGGCACCTAGTGCCGCTGGAGTCCTAGCCATCCCCTCGCTCCCTTCCAAGACTCAGGCAGAGACCTTGACAACTGCGAAAACCCACTGGGTCTGGTATGCCCATTTCAGAGCCGCCGCCTACTCTTTCCTTCTCCAACCGTTTCCATGCTAACGCCCTGAAGAAAATCTGCTTTTCCTTTCTACCACTGCCTAAAAATAGCATTGCTGAAGGTCACCAACGACACTCTTCTGGCAAAATCAAATGGTCTTTTCTCAACACTGATTTCCCCCGATTTCTTGGGAGCACTTAACAATCAACGTGAAGAGTTTTATGAAGCTCCCCATAAGCAGCTGTTATGATTACGATGGATCAACTTTCATCTGTGGAGTTCTCTGCATCTTGAGTCAGGAGGCCCTGGTGACTGGTCCTCAGCTACTCTCGTCTCACCTCTGCTCTCCTCTGGCTCGCTCCGCTCCTGGGAGGATGGCCTTCTCTTCCTGCACGCTTGCCCTCTTCAGAACCTTCGCCCACGCTATTCGCTCTGCCAGATGTGCTGGTCTCCAAACCCCTTGGGGGCTGGCTCCTACCCAGGGGTTGGGGGTGTGGCGGGGAGGGTCCTCCCCTTCAACGACGCTTCCATAGAAACCTTTTTGGATGACCCAAGCAAAAACTGTCCCCTTTGCTATTTTCTCTCATAGGAAATAATATTTTGCCTTCAGAGTATATATCAGTTTGTAACGATAGTCATGTCTGTACCTATTCAGGTAATTTATGTCACCCCCATGGGGATAGGAGCTCCATGAGGGGGTGTCATATCTGTGGGGCTCACCCTGCACATCTGGCACCTGATACAACGCCAGGAACACGGCAGGAAAGAGTCACCTGTTGTAACTAAAACGTGCTCTCTGCATCAGGTGTTGTTCTTGGTGCAGTTGCTGCTGCTGAGTCACTTCAGTCATGTCCGACTCTGGGTGACCCCACAGATGGCAGCCGACCAGGCTCCCCCATCCCTGGGATTCTCCAGGCAAGAACACTGGAGTGGGTTGCCATTTCCTTCTCCAATGCATGAAAGTGAAAAGTGAAAGTGAAGTCGCTTAGTCATGTCCGACTCTTCGAGACCCATGGACTGCAGCCTACCAGGCTCCTCTGTCCATGGGATTTTCCAGGCAAGAGTACTGGAGTGGGCTGCCATTGCCTTCTCCGTATTGGTGCAGTAGATTTCTTTATTTCTATAGCAACCTCTGTCAGCTGGTCTTCCCATTGTGCAAAACAGGAAAGAGAGGAAAATAGAGAACTACTCAAGGCTACTCAGCTAGCAGATGTCAGAGCTGAGATTTGAACCCCAGACTGTTTCTTTCATCATGGCAGTACATACAAGACATGGATTGGTATACATGTAAACCTTTCCTTTACAGATGATACAGCCTACTACATTTGTCTATGTTAGAAACATCATAATTATGTAAGTGAAAGTCGCTCAGTCATGTCTGACTCTTTGCTACCCCGTGGTCCCCATACAGTCCATGGAATTCTCCAGGCAAGAATACTGGAGTGGGTAGCCTTTCCTTTCTCCAGCGGATCTTCCCGACCCAGGAATCAAACCGGGGTCTCCCGCATTGCAGGCAGATTATTTACCCACTGAGCTATGAGGGAAGCCCAATTATTAAGAGGCTAACCTAATAGGGGAGACAGAAGCCTCTTACAGAATGTCAGATACAAAAGGTACCAAAGACTTGAGGTGGAAGGAAGGAAGAGAAGGAAGGAGGGAGGGAGGAGAAATTAGAGGATAGTATGGGTGAGAAATTGGAGGGTGTGTTCTATGTGCAGGCACATCTAGAAGACAGGCAATGAATGGGCCCCAGGCCTCTAAAGAAGCCCCCATCCTCCTCTGTTCTCAGAAGCTGCTATGAGGAGTAGGCTCACTAATGGCATCAAGGGGAGAAGGGAACCTTGACAAGGAGAGAGGCTCTGCCTTCAGGATCCAGGGCTCTCTAAGAGGACACAAGCAGGCACATCACACACTTAGAGCCAGCTGGTTGGGACCAAGGTGATTCTAGCGACCCTCTCTGCTCCTCCTAAATATCCACGTTCTGCCTGATAATATAAATTTCCTCAAGAAGCAAATCCTCCTATTCACTAATTAGAGATAAAAAGCTTAAAAATGAAAATGTCTACCTGAAGCCACATATTAGCACGAGTACATTTCACACGTGGCATAATAAAGGCGGCTACACCAATTAAGCCTCATAGAAATGACTGACAGCAGAGATGCTACTGGGGGATCTCACTGGTGAAGAAGTAGTAATATATCTGCAATCTAAAGGGAGGAGGGAGAAAGTTCATGCAGGGCATGGATGCAAAAGGAAAGACCAGACCAAGGTGACACGTTTCTTCTAAGAGTGCGATTTTGCTTGGCTTGATTTAATCCAATCAAAATAATAAACCAAAGCATTTTTATTGTGCAACTACAAATAGGTATCTCTTTGTAATTCACATCAATCCCCTATTAAAATAATACTGTATTTCTCTCTCTCTTTTTTTAATAGAAAGGAACTTGGTTTCCAGAGACTTTTTCTTCTCCTTTTTCCTGACAAGACCTATAAGAGTTTGGGTCTGGGTAAGACATGGGAATTGCCTGTCCCTTTGATCATGGACCACTTGTGGTGGTTCCCTTTGCTTTTAGGAAGACTGGCAGCATTCTCCTCACTTTCTTTTGTACTTCACTGGAGAGACCAGAGCATAATTCTAGTACAACATTCTCTCACTATGTAAGTACACTCAGTTCCCTCCTGTTTCTCCAGGACATACTGGTGGGAATGGGTTCATAAGGCAATGGGATGCTGCCTAATAGGTGCTTATGATAATTTTGCAGAGATGAAAAAAAACATTTTTTTGCAGAGATGAGCATAATAACTTACACTCCTTTCATCAAGTGTTTTCAGTTTAAGACCAATATTTTATCCCAAGGCCTTTGCACTGGCTGTTGTCGCTGCCTAGAATTCCCTTCCTTGCCCCTAGTCTGCAAGGCTCCTTTAAACAATTTTTTTTTTTAATGTATTTTTGGTTGTGCTAGGTTTTTGTTGCTGCTCACAAGCTTTGTCTGGTTGCAGCAAGTAGTGGCTACTCTCTAGGTGTGGTGTGCAGGCTTCTCATTGTGGTGGCTTCTCTAGTTGGAGAACACAGGCTCTAGGGTGAACGGGCTTGTGTAGTTGTGACGCAGGGGCTCTAAAGCATGGGCTCAGTAGCTGTGGCCCACACGTTTGGTTGCTCTGAGGCATGTGGGATCTTCCTAAACCAGGGATCGAACTTGTGCCCCCTGCACTGGCAGGTGGATTCTTAACCAATGCACCACCAGGAAAGTCCTGCAAGGCTTCTTGTAATTGCCCAGATGACCAATCTAATGGTTCCTCCTCAGAGGAAAGCCAGCCCAAACTTGTGACCTCCAGCTTCTGGCACTTGGATTTAAGGATGTGTCTGACCCCCAAGGACACTAAAAAGTCCTGGGAGCCAGCAGGACACTCGCTACACTCCGTGCTTGAGATAATAAAAGTATAAACTGATTCAATTACTCACAGTGGATCACAGGATGAGAAAGTCACTGACAGACTGGACAAATCCTGTTACAATCCCAGACTCATACACCTTACGGAAAACAGCACTGTCCCTGGAAAAATATTCCTTGCCCACTGACAGATATATGGCCTTGTAGCCATTTTTGAATAGGAGGCTAAACACATACTTTATACTGAAAAACAAATTTTCTTTCTGAACTTTGTATTATCCTCACAGTACTTTCAAATCAAAACAAAAAACAAAAATATGACAACATCAAAAGAGTCTGCTTTGTGTAAGACAGGGAGGCCTGTCTGTCTTTTCTAAAAGGAAAGGCCCACAGCAGGAGAGCTAAGCAGGAAGGCATCTAAGGATAAAACCATTTCCGAAAAAGGCCCTCGACACGAAGGGCGTAACAGATATGCACTAAACGCTGACTCTGGAAAGTACCAGTCATGCAGCCACGCAGCTAGTACTTGAGAGAGGTCCGGATATTAGAACCAGGTCATTTCACAGCTCATTTAAGGAGCTACTGCAAACAAATAACGCAGCCTGCTCAGGGCACCCCAGACACTTTGGCCAAGAGTGTGGACTTCCTGCTCCCGGCAGAGTGGCGGAGTTCACAGTACTGCTTACGGAAGTCAAGTCTGTCAGTTTGTATTTAAATAACATGGAAGGAAGGAATTGGTTTCTCAAAAGAAAAAAAAAAATTAAGGTAAAATTAAAAAAAAAAAATCTGATCCGTTTTCAATAGCAATGCCAATTAGAGAGAATCTGAAAATATCGAATAAAGAGTTTTTAAGTACAGGAGCTTCCCTGGTGGCTCAGTGGTAAAGAATTTGCCTGCCAATGCAGGGGACACGGGTTCAATCCCTGTTCCGGGAAGATCCCACACGCTGCAGAACAACTATGACCATGTAACACAACTACTGAGCCTGTGCCCTAGAATTGGTGAATCACAACTACTGAACCCCGTGTGTTACAACTACCAAGGCCTGCACACCTGGATTCTTCTGTGTTCTGCAAAAACACAGCTGCTATGAGAAGCCCATGCACCACAATGAAGAGTGGCCCCCACTCTCTGTAACTAGAGAAAGCCTGTGCAAAGCAACAAAGACCCAGGGCAGCCAAAAAATGAATTAATCTTAAAAAAGAACTTTAAATAAAAAAGAAAAAGTTTTTAAGTATAGAAAAAATATTGAAGGAGAATAAAACTAGAAACATTTTGGAATTGTTGAGGGCAAGCCTTTCGAAATTAAGGCAAGTCGGACGAAATACTTCTTGTTCACTATTTTCTGTATTTAACTTTCTTCCCTCTTAATTAAAAAAGGGTATTTTCAAAGAAATGCAATTCTGTGAAAAACCTTAATGATAATCTAAGCCACGGTTCTCTCAACTGACTTTGTCTTACCAGGCCACATGGGGCAATGTCCAGATACAGTTTTGGGTGTCACAACTGGGGGAAATAAGGGTGGGATTGGTACTATTGGCATCTAGTAGGTAGAAGCCAAGAAGGTTGCTAAACATCCTACAATGTCCAAAATAGCCTCACACTAGGACTCATCCAAACCAAAATGTCAATAGCTGAGGCTGAGAAATCCTGTCCTAAGCTAGTGCCGGCCATCTGTTTAAAGAAGAGCAAAGTCGTTCATAATTAACATCCCAGTTGTCTGTCAGTGAATGGATGCTGCTACAGTGATGCAAGAGCACTCCAAATTTGTTTTCTAACCTTCCTAAAGACTTCTTTTCATATTGCCGTGCTTACACTAGAGGTGTAGTGGGCCTTTTAATTCAGAGAGCCCTGATGGTGAATTTTATTCCTAGTTTAATCAGCCTCCAAAATCATCAGCGATCTTGAATGTATGGGGACGAAAATCAATGAAGTTTTACTGTACGGAACGATCCACCCTTTGGCCAAGCCGCTCCTGATCTTCCACATCAATGACCTTCCACAGATGATGACCCACATTGATAAGCAGTAGATCAGCCATCCCTATCTCCCGGCAGAAGAAACAACATCCTCAGAGGGAAAGCTACTCTATCAGAAACACTGGATTTCAAAGATGGCAATTAAGTTCTTCTCCTTCCTAAACCTCTTTGTTACATAAAATCTGAATTTAAAAAAATGTTCTTATATCTTGCTCCTGTATCATATGCCAGGAAGACATAATTATTTTTGATTAAAACAGTAAATATGGCTTCCTTCTTTCAAAAAGGAAATTAAATAAATGTAGAACATCAGTGAAACTCCACTAATTTAGAGTCACTAGAGAAGTTAGAATCATGTAGTATTTTAAGAACACTAAATTTTATCCTTTTTAAAGACAACACAAAGTAAGAAAAATTTAGCAAAGATCCTGCCAAATGTACTTTAATAGAAATATAAAAATCAGTTTATGTTTGGACAAAAAATTTGAGGTTAAATACTTTAAGCTTATTAAATATTTTCATGAAATTTGTCTCCACACTATTAATTTGCTCAGTCAGTTAAATGTCAGTCCCTCCCCATGTCACAATTACCATGAATTTCTGAACTGATGTATCAGTCTAAACAGACAAAATACTCGATTTTACTTAAAATAAATGATGCTTTAAAATGATTTATTCACAATAAATGATGCTAAAAATAATTGTTATAACTTAATACTAAAAACACAAGTAATTTAAAAGTGATCAAAGGACTAGACAGACATTTCTCTAACAGCTAATAAGCACATGGAAAGATACTCAACATTATTTTCCATTAGGGATGTACAAATCAAAACCACAGTGAGAAACTACTTCATACCCACCAGGATGGCTAGAACCAAAAAGTCGGATAATAACAAATATTGGCAAGGATGCACATAAACTGGAACCCTCAAACACTGTTGGTGAGGATGTAAAATGGTATAGCCGCTTTGTAAAACATCTAGCAGTTCATCAAAAAGGTTAAACATAATTACCATTTGACCTGGCAATTCCATTTTTATGTATGTATCCAAGAGAAATAAAAACATATGCCTACATAAAAATGTGTACGTGAACACTGATAGGCACATTATTTGTTATTCATAAGAGCCAACTGTGATGTCTATCAGTTGATGGATGAACAAATAAAATGTGGCATGTTAGAACACTGGTGCAAGGGAATATTATTTGTCAATGAGTAGGAACGAAGTGCAGGTACAAGCTATAGGATGACCCTTGCAAATATTCTGTGACGTGAAAGAAGCCAGAAACAAAAGACATATATGGTTCTATTTATAGCAATACCCCAAATAGGTAAATTTATAGGGACAGAAAAAAGTGTCGGCTTAGGGCCATGGGTGAGGTGGGGAATACTAGGAAAGTGGGATTTCTTTTGGAGGTGATGAAAATATTCCTAAATTAACTGTGGTGATGGATGTACAACTCTATGAATTTATTAAAAGCCACTGAACTGTATACTTCAAATGGGTGAATTGTATGATATGTAAATTATATCTCAATAAGCCTGCTTAAAACATAAAAGAGTCCCAAGTCACCAGTCTTACCTCTGCAGGAACTTTTGGAAGACACGCCGATAGGCGTAACCAGCTCTCCTCACTCGAATGTTCTCTTTGAGGCCCAGGTATTCCACTTGATGCTTCACCCTATAAAGGAGAGAGGGAGCCAGGATGGGACTGGGTAATCTTTTCACCCTGTTCCCCTATCCACTATACCCACAAACTCCCAGTTTCACACTCCAGGGAAGCATACTAAAAAAGATCATAAATTATAATAATCTGAGTCTGAGCTGGTCCTCAGGTTTATAATATTCACACATATCTGGTAAACCAAAGTGGTAGAAACCTGAGTCAGGAAAATAACTTTCCTTTTTCCCACCCTCCAAATCCCAAACTCACCATCGACCTTTTCTCCATTAAGGAAATTACACATGATGCCGTCAATTAGAGATATCTGCTCATTTAAAGTCTTTTTCACAAATACTGGCTACACCCCAAGCTTTGAGGCAGGGAATGCATTACCCATTGACTCAAGAAGAAATGTTCCTTCCTCATGAATCATATGGAAAACAATATGCTTCATGTGAAAGCATTGCTCCATTCATTATAACTTCTGTCATTAGGAAATTTTTGTCAACCGGACAACCAGTTCAAAGTATTAATATTATGTTATGTTTAAAATTCCATGTTTTTTACATATTCCTGGAGCACCATCACTCCTCAGCACCATCACACCATCACAGCCTCCATCAGCCAGGCTGGCAATACCTGCTGTTCTGTGTAAGCCGTCTCCTCCTTTCAGAAGGAGTCCTCTTTCAAGACTGTCCTCAGCCATTAACCCAAGGTTAGGGCCAGAGAACTCCACCAGGCAGGGCAGTAATTCAGAATCCAGGGCAGGCAGCTCGCCCAAAGCCAAATGAAGACACATTTCCAACAGGAAAAGGAAAATAAACTACACGCCATAAACTTGTGGAATGAGTAACCCTGTCCACCGAGAACTTAACTGACTGTGTGATCCCTGCCAGTGAAGCACACGGCCCTTCCACGGACCCTGACGTTTCATGCTCACAGATGAAGTGAAACCATCAGTGCTCAGGCGCTCAGTCCTGTCCGACTCTTTTTGACCCCAGAGATCACAGTCCACAAGGTTCCTCTGTCCATGGGACTTTTCTGGGCAAGGAAACTATAAGTGGGTTGTCATTTCCTCCCCAGGGGATCTTCCCGACCCAAGGATCAAACCCACATTTCCCATGTCTCTTGCAATGCAGGCAGATTCTTTACCACTGAACCACCGGGAAAGCCCCAGAGTGAAACCATCTGTCACAGTATGCCCGAACCAAGCCCTGACGGCAGATCCCAGGATGCCATCCTACTGGAAACACAAATCAACATTCGACTAAGGAATACCTTAGTCTTTGTAACACCAGTTTACAAGAGTGTATGTTAGGAAGTTCCTCACTGAAATTCAAATAAGGGGTGTGATTTAAAAAAAAAAAAAAGTGGGCGAGGTGGACACCATTGGGAGAAATTCTACGAAAATTTACTGAATAAAATGTACCACTGTCTTCATTTCTCCAGTCTTTGACATCGCAATGACTCAGTTTGGATTTTGAGAAGGTGGCATCACGACTGAGGAACTTCCAACCAGGAGCTACTGCAAGATATTCGCATTAGAGTGACTTTCAGCAGAGCCGAATGCAGGGGGCAGGGGAGGGTGTCCCAGAGAGGTACTGCGTTTGAGGATGAGTGAGATGTTTTCATTCGTGATTATGTTTGCTGGGAAGGGAAGCTGGAGAGTCTGAAGTAGGAGGAAGGGAGGGCTACAGCACTTCTTAGCAATACCTCTGCTTTCTAGACTCTGATGCTGCCGACGACACCACCCTTCTACTCAGTGTATATGTGCATGAGATGTAAGTGTGGGTGAGTGAGTATAGGAGTGACGAAGAGACAGGCAGAGGCAGGATAACAGACACAGGGGAACAGATCTGGGGGTGTTCATTCTGTCTGACTGAAGAAGTCCCTCTCTGGCCTGACCCTCTTATTTAAAGAGGAAGAGATTGAGGACCCAGGAGATGAAGTGTTTCACTCAAACTAGTTGGTGACAGACCAGGACAGGATACAGTTCTTCCAAATCCTAGGCTAGAACTTAGCTCGAGATCAGCTGCTCTCCAAATATGAGGCCCAGATCATCATCACTCACATCACTTGGGGGCTCGTTAAGAATACACACCCCCAGGCCCCACCCCAGGCTTGCTGACCTAGAGGCCCTGTCATAAGCCTTCCAGAGGATATTCTGATGCATACTCAAGTTTGAGAACTAGTGTAGAAGGCAAAAAACCCGACATTTCCCATCTGTTATCCTCTTGACATCAAAGGAGAAAGTGTGTGACACAGTTCAGAAAAGCAGAGGGCTATTTAAGCATATCCAGAGGAATGACCAAGAAGGGGCAAGGGTGGATTCCACATCCAGCTCCTTCAAAGGAATGGCTGGAGTGGCTAAGTGATGGGTTCATGGAAGAGAAGATCCCAGGGAAACATGGCAACTGCCTTGAACTAGCAGAAGAGCCATCACACAGAAGAGTCCCAAGAATGATTCTTATGGCCAAATAGAATAAAACCAACTTAGAGAAGGGCTGCAGTGCCAGCTGGTGGCAAGAGGTATCCAAAGGTGAGCTGATGACCCAAGAGGAATGGATTTCCCATCAGAGCATGAATGTCATCTACAGATAATATTGTAAGTGAGTCTTATATTATTTTAAATTGAAAAATTTGAGTAATCCTATAAAAAAGGTGTTTTAGGAATCCACATTTATTGATGAGATTATTCAGAAAATTGTGAGATAACCAAACAGAAGGCTGCCACATCCCAGCAGCACCTTAAGGTGAGAAAACAGTCTTAGGCTGCACCACAAAGTGTGAAAATACAAAGAAGGATTTGCAGACAGCAAGTGCTCGCACCTGGGCGTTTTCCTTCCTATTTACCTTTTCGTCCCTAGAAATGATCAAGCATTGTCTGTCTGCTATGGGTTGGAAAGGGTCTTGCTGGGAAGATGGGAAATGATCCCTCTAGGTCACTCGGGGGAAGTGATGAGCAGCTAGGAATTTTCATCCTGGTTTTCCTATTGGAGTTTAACCTTGACTAAGTCAGCTGATACCTAGAAGAGTCTATGTTTTTTCCAAGAGAGAAGAGAAAAAAGAAAAAAAGATAGGCATTCCAGCATGAATTCTAGTATGAACAGGAACACCAGTATACTCAAGTCCATTTCATCTGGTGACAGTAGTAGGACTTCTCTCTCTAGTCCAAGTCACTCACAAGGTCTCTCTTCAGCCCTGCTTCCTATGTTCCTATAGACAGGAGGAATTTCCCCAGCTGGATACAAAAAATATATTCTCCAGTCATTATCAACATTTTCCTACTCAATCATCCCCGTTGTATCCTGCAGAGGCCACATCCCTAAATGGCAGGTGTAGGAGGAATGTGATGTAGGACTCCTCAGAAGCCAGGGAGGATATGGCTCACTGCTTATATGCCACACATCTCCCTTGGGCTGGTTCCCTCCTAGAGAGTCACGCTGCTCATCAGCACCATGCTCTGGGGATTACAGAGCCTACAGCCCCTCTGCCCACATAAGCAACTAAACGACAGATCATTTTTAACCAGCTCTGCAAAGCCCCACTTGCAACCCTGAGCTCAGCATTCCAGGCCACATCCTGTGGGTGCTGACAAGGAGCCGAGTGCACTAAGCATGTCTGCACAGGGCCTAAACTAATCTGAAAACCATCCTGACTCTGCTGTGCTGGGGTTTGCTTTCTTTTTTCCATTTGCCCCCAGACCAGCCAAGATCAACATTATAAATCGCTAATTCTGAACTGAAGGGCACTGCCAACATTTCAGGAAAAAACAAGGAGGGAAAAATGATATATACATAGGTTTCTTCCTGAAGTCAAGACACAAAGACATAAAACACATCTGAAGACAACTGAAACTGCCCCTGCCTTGGGCAGAGGCCGGATGGCCTGACTTGAGCAGTCGGAAAACAGGCTGAGGCTGCCCTTGATGTTAGCTGAGCTCAACCTCCACCTGTGCCTTTGCCATACCTGCTTTCCTCCCAGTCTTTGGGCTTCTTGGTTTCATTGGGTTTGATACAGCGAATGTAGTGAGGTGTACATTTCATCAGGGTGCTCACAAGGTCATTGGCTTGTTTCTGGAAAGGAAGAATAACATTATTTAGAAACATGGAACTTGCTCTAAATCAGCTTTCCAAGGAGACTTGTGTGCAAATGTACAGCCAGAAATTCATCCTCATGACAGTTTGTTCATTAGATTTAACTCAGGGCTACTATACTTTCTCAAATCTCTACTGACTGTTATGGTGATCTGAACACTCACAAGTGCGTTTGAAATTAAATTTTTGACAAAAATGAGGCCTTTTTAGTATAGTTAATAAAATAAAAGCAAAAAAGAATCCCCCAAACCCAGTATATCCAGACACATAATTTTTGGAGAAATAAGAAAGCATGCTAATTATTAACAACTTTAGTTAATTTCATATCAACTGAGGGCTTTTGAAAATACATTTTTCTTATAAACTTTGGAGGGAGAGGTGGTGCACAAAATTATGTGCAAGAATAAATCATTAGAACCCCCTGTACTCTTTCCAGGCAATCCAACCAATGAAGAATCATCTTAATAAAATGATGGAAAGTCACAATTAAAAGGTGGGAGACACATAAAAATTTCAGAATTCATAAACCTTTGTTATGCCATTTCATCCACCTTCTTCCTCAGCATGTCTTTTTACAGACTTGCTGACTTGGAGCCCTTTCAGTATAGCAGGAAACTTACTCCTTCACAAACTAAAATATTCGATGTAAAATCATTCCTCACTACCTGCACATTGGGTACCTACGATGGAACTGGGTTCAAGCAGAAAAAGCCACATGAATAAAGCTAAAATTGCTCTTGACATATTTCAAATCATGGGTATCTCAAATGAAAAATACATCAGAGCCCACATCAGCATTTCTATCCCCACAGCTGAGCACACCCCATGGATCCAAGAATGGGGCACGCACAAACTCTCATTCCAAGCAAATCAGTGTGAAGAGAGAAAACCTCTAAAAGAAAATAGAGGAAAGGATCTCTAAAGCCAGAAAACCATTACCAAGTCAGCAGAAGGGACTTGCCTGCAGTAGACAACCCTCTTTCAATTAGGACTTTTCTATTTTCAAGGGTTTGGGAAACCCGAAACCCTTGAGAAAAACTCCAGTGTATTCAAAGCAAAAGTTCTCATTTTAGACATGCAGAATATGGCATTATTTGCAAGGCCTGGAATTCAGAGCAGAGGTGCAAAGGTTGTACGAACAAAGCAAAGCTTCATGATGAAAATGTACAGTGACTTACGTTCCTTGTTGATGAGAGATTGTATTTTTTTAAAATTCCAAACTCTTATTTTTAAGAATAACTTGGCACACTACTTAGTCCTAAGCATTTAAGAGCATCTCTTTTCAACCTAGCAAGTTGAAAACACAGGGGCAAGTTTGACTTAAGTTTATATGCCACTTGACACAGTTCTTTCCAGCTCAAAACAGTAATGTACTGAAAATGTTTCATGGACTAGACGCATGGATTTTCTTATTTATGACTCATGATTATCATTCCCATTTTTTTAGATGAGAAAATGGGGCCTTAAATAAAGTACTGCTTGAGATAACACAATTAGTAAGCAACAGCAATGAGGCTTGAACCCAAGTCTGTGAGCTAGCAAGTTTTCTCCCTAACCACAATGCCTTTCTCCTTCCTAAGGAAGATAATGAATAATTTATTGTAATACCAAAAGGAATTAACTGGGAGGGTTAGGATTAGACAGAAGCCTTTAGATTGTGGGATGATTAATTTCAGCAAAAAATAATTTATCTTAACCATCACAATTATCCTGTACTTAGCTATGGGTCAACTATAGATGCCCCCTGAGGTAGTGGGGAAGCCACAGTTTGAATTTACTCTGACTCCAGACAAGAAGAGCCCATGACTTAGAACAGAAACCTACCAAAGCTACTTGCTGAGCAGAAGTGGCCATCAAGATATGCAGACCAAACAGTAAGCAAAGGTGATACTCCTTAGGGAGATAGCTCCTCATTCTACGCTCCATGTAGATTGTTGGCAAGTCTGAACTAGGATCCTGGCTCTGCTCTTTGCAAGCTGTCTGACAAATCACTGAATTTCTTTGGACCACAGTTTCCCATCTGTAAACTAAGCAGAACTAGAATACTACTATTATCTCAATGTGCAGGCTGGAATATATGTTTAATGTCTACTGGTCCAATCACCTCATGGCACTTGCATCTCCTGTCACATCTGCTCCTTTAGAGGCCGGGCCCACTTAGATAAAGCTACCAGCCCAGTCTACTTTGCAGACTCTGAGCTCCATTCTATCTCCCAATAGCATTAACCTTTGGCTCTAATTTCAAAACTGGTCCCTTCTAGTCATGACAGTGTAGAATTTAGGAAAGCCCCAACAATCACATGTTATTAAATAAAGAATATGCTTTATAAACAAAGATAATGGAAGTTCTCACCAAATATTCTATAAATTAAATTCTACAGAACACTTTCACATTTTAAAGAATTAGAATATGTAAAATACCCAATATTAAAGCTACCTTGAAATATTAATTTTTCTTCTAAGGAATACAGGATCCCTTTAAACACGTATACCTCCGAGATATCATTAAGATGATAATGTAGCTACTATATATAAAATAACCAACAAGGACCTCCAGTATAGCACAAGGAACTATACTCAATATTTTGTCATGATCTATAAAGGAAAAGAACCTAAAAAAGTTATACATATATAACAACCATTTTGCTGTACATCCGAAACTAACACAACATTGTACATCAACTATACTTTAATAAAAAATTTTTTTAAAAAAGATGATGCTTAGCATCTGCAAAATACTGAGGATATGAAAGATGTAAGAGATTGGGCCAGAACTACGCATCTCTAAGAGGTGACTTAGGAGACATAAAACAGGGAGACTCACTCCTATGTGGAGGCAGAACATCAGACAGCCAGAGGCCACATGGTTCACCAAGGAGGGACCATTGGAAGTGAGAATGTGTAGAGTCCAGTGTCCCTCAACAAGCTTGCTAACTCCCCCAACCACAGCAATCCAGAACATTCTGAGTACGCCTGGAAGGGGGCAACTCTGAGCATTCAACTAGATAAGAATAAGAAGGAGGCAAAGGGTTCAAGTCTTCTGAGGAGGAGAAAAATGCCCCTGCTCCTGCCCTCCTTTTTATAGGAAATAAGCTGGACTGAGAATCCAGACCACTTGAAAGTGAGTCACTGCAGCCCTGGTGACCTGGGCCCCTTGGATGTGAATGTGTGACAGTCTTGTGACCAGAGTTTCCAGCCTAAAGCGAATCCTCCTCCAGGACCCTGAAGTGATAGCATGAGTCAGAGCCGTGCACAGAGGTCAACATCTGGGGCTTTGTGAGAACTGCAGCTCCTCTCTGCCCCAGGGAACTCCATCCAAACTCCGTCCCGGGACATTCTATGTCTCCAGTTCCTTGAACAGGATTGTCCTTCATCCCCTAGTGGGCTCTACCCTCTAACTCAAGACCCAGCTTGCATCTGACTTCCTCCACAAAACCTGAGGCTCCTCTGGATGGGATGGTCTTATTGCTGTGACATTACAGTGTTTGTGTCCTCAGAGGCTGGGGAGGCCGGCTGCCATTTTCTTGAAATGTTCAGAGAAAAAAAGCCAGTGAACAGAACAGACAGGAACAACCACCATATCCACAGAGCTCAGGTTATCGAGAAGGGTGAGAAGGGCAGGTAGGATCTGGCTGTATAGCTGGTGGGGGGAAGGACAGTCCAGGTGGGCAGTCAGTATGGGCGCATCAAGTGTCCACTGAGAATTAACCAGAGATGAAGAAGCACGGGAGAGAAGGACGGGACAGATGGAGTAGATGTAACGTGAGAACATGCACTTTTGTGCTTCTTATGTTTCAGGCAGTGTGTGCCTTAGACGGATTATGAAATTAATTACCACAGTATCCCTCCTGAGATTAGGTGCTAAAATCTCTACCTTACAGAGAAGGCAAAAGAAGCACTGAGAATTTAGGTAATTTTTTGGCAATCTATGTGGTGAGAGATTTGAACACTTAATGACGAACCCCAGGTCCCTACTGTTAATCACTTGATACCATTGATTATAAAGACAGGGTGGTATTTTATTGGTATGATTCTTTAAAAAACCATTTTTAATATGCACACTACTATATGTAAAATAGATAATCAATACTCAATACTCTGCAATAACCTATATGGGACACGTGTAACTCAATCACTCTGCTGTACACCCGAAATTAAAACAACACTGTAAATCAACTATACCCTAATATAAAATAAAAGTTAAAAATAAATATATAATTTTAAAAGTGTTTTCATCGGTATAATTAAAAAAGAAGAAGTTTACTGACTGGTTTACAAAAAATTACATGATGGAGTGTGTTCAACACAACCCTTAAGGTCAGAGTGTTGTTAGGGACAATTTTACCACACAAGGCCTCTGATAATTCAGTGCACACCCCACGAGAGGCTTCCAAGAAACAGTAAGAGAACTTCCCTGGTTGTCCAGTGATTAAGACTCTAAGATCCCAATGCAGGGGGCATGGGTTTGATCCTTGGTCTGGCAATTAAGATCAGGCATGCTGCAAGGCACAGCCAAAAAAAAAAAAAAAAAAAAGAACAAAAGATACACTAAGAATTCCTCTGATTTTGAGATACTATGGGGCCAAGGTGCCTGTAATTCACAAAAAGAAGGGCCTGCAAGGTCCAGTGAGGAAAGTGAAGAAATTCCCCTTAAAAGGCCCAGTAGAATTTGAGGTATGTATAAAGTACTTGGAGGAGTTTTGGGGTCTGGTGTGGAAAACCATCACCAAAATCCAAAATATGGCTCTAGATCATAAAATCTCTGATAGATTAATGTGAATTTTCCTAGATTCAGCACAAAGCCATTTCCTCTTAGAAAGTAGCTGATTATCATCTGCTGACTATTAAGCTATGCGGTACTTAATATCCCTTTGGGGTTTTAGTACAGCCAACTCAAATCCAGCTAGTATCCTGTAACCCTTTCTGGAGCAGCTACATCACTTCTGGCCATCTTCTGTAACCAATCTGTTGTATCTCACTGACCTTAGCCTGGCCCAGGGCTATGGTTCCTGAGTCCCAGAAAATCCTACCTCTTACAGGAATCCATAAATTTCCCCAAATAGAACAAACCTTTATTTTGCTTCCGGCAGTAGTTGGGCGCCCTTTCTTGTCAGCTTGCAGATTTTCTGGAAATAAAGACTTTATAAAAGGTCTGGAAAAAAAGAGAGACAATGGATCAGCAATCAGCAAGTATCTTGGGGGCTGGAACACCTTCTTCCATAGAGAAGTGAGAGTCATCCAGAAGCGTAGAACCTTGACTACAGAATGGCCACCTGACTCAAAGCACAATCCATCCAGTTAAAGACTTAGGAAAAATAAAGCAGTGGACAAGAGGAACACAGAGAAGAATTCTAAGATAGAAGCATCTTGGAAAATAAAATTGGAAAAATAAAATTTTAAACTCTGCCTTTCATGTTTTCCCACCCACTATTATTGAGACACACCTTGGCAGCAGGACACAACAGAGGGGGCTGAGTGTGAATTTGCTGAGTTAAATAAGATAGGCCAGAGCACGGGGATGTGTATGAATTGTCCAGATTCAATGCAGATTCTGCTTTGCTCTAAAGCAGGGTTTCTCAACCTTGGTTCTAAGGATACTTGGGATTGGATAATTCTGTGTTGGGACCCCAGGGGTGGGGGTGAGGGTGCTTTACATATTATGGGATGTTTCACAGTATCAGTGGCCTTTGCCCACTAGATGCTAATAGGCCACTCTTTCTACCATCCCTCCCTTCAAGCAAAAGACACTGACGAACTGTGCTTTTGAGTATGAGCAATTTTAAGTGAAGCTAATTCACTAATGCTATGCTGGCTGAACGTATCTTCGTTAGTAAGTGTAAGTGAGCTGCATCTGTTGATATGCCTGCCTCAAAGGACACAGGGCAAGGACAATGTCTTAGTCACTGTAGTGTACCCAGTGTCTGGAACATAACCTCTACCTTGAACACAGTAGGTGCTCAATAAATACTTGCTGACTGACTGACTGATGGAATGAATGGGATCCAGGTAAATTCCTCCTAAGTGACTTATTAGTAGTAGTAATAGTGCTAGTGGCTCAGTTGTGTGCAACTCTTTGCGACCCTGTGGACGTTAGCCTGCTAGGCTCCTCTGTCCACGGAATTCTCCAGGCAAGAATACTGGAGTGGGCTGCCATTTCCTTCTCCAGGGGATCTTTCCGACCCAGAGATTGAAGCCGGGTCTCCTGTATTGCATGCAGATTCTTTACCATCTGAGCCACCAGGGAAGCCCAAGTGACTTACTGGGCATCATGAATTTTCCCCAGGAAGTCTCATCATGAATTTTCCAGGAAGTCTCCCCAGTAATAATCTACTTTAAACCTCACCAGACACAATTATAGATTTTTACAGCACATGTGTTTTCTAAACAATAGACCATGTCTACACACACATGAGTTTTAGATGGAAGCATCAAGAGCTCTTGAAGTTGGCAGTAGTTTTAATAATTAAAAAAAAAATCTCTGAAAGCATGTCTGCACCTGATTATCATAAACCGCACAAGCCAGGATTTGTGGTTTACCTGACCTTTTAAGAACAAATAGATTTTTATGTTTTGAATGAAGAAATCTCTGAAGGGAGGGGTGTGAGTGCCAAGGAAGTACAAGCCTGGGAAGATGCGGGCTGGGGAGAAGTGGAGGCTGGCGGGAGGGGAAGGGGATTAAACAGAGCAGAAATTTGAACTGTGGACAAAAATGAAACTCAATTTTGCTGTCATAGAAGTCAGGCCCTTTCTAGAAAATAATCATGTTTGCAGCTGTTGATTAAAGCAGTTAACCCTGATATTATGATAGTTGAAGTAAGAGACTAAAAGGACACTATTACTTGGAGGAAGCTCTAAAACTTGTAAAAACTGGAACTGTGCAATATTGCATTTGCCTGGCATAGAGAGGCTTGATCATGTAAATGATGCCTGACATTACCCAGGACCGTGGGGACCTTTGCAGGTAACAGGAAAGGAAAGGACATGGCAAATAGGTCCTGAGTGCTCCAGCAGCTTGCAGGGGGCGGGGAGCGGGGGTGTGATGTTCCCACTGCTTCTATGACCACAGCTTAGTCAGGGTCTGGGGACTTAAGATGGATCTCTGAGTGTCCTTCCCTGAGTTCTTGAGCCGTTTCTCAAGTGCTTTAGCAACTCATGTTAACTTGGGTGGAGCTAAGCCATTAGCATTTTTAAAAACTGAGCAACTGAGAATTCTTAGGATGATATTCCAAGGGCAAAGTTTCACAGAACCAGACTATTCCACTCGTAGATTACATGGCTATCCCAACCCAGTCCCAGGATGGGCACTTCTTCTAGATAATACCATTGAACATGATGAAGCTGGAGACCCTGAAGGGCTTGTAGATGACACTTAGAATGTAGGGTGGGAAGTATTAAGGATAAGGGAGAGACTAAGATTGGGGGGATAACTATTTTAAGAAGTCAAATTGTCTAATGATAACTCCAACCCAACAGCACAAGGAAGCAAAATGCTGACCAGTCAAACATTGCAAGTTTGTCCTAAAACTAAAAATCTGATCAAACCTCTGTGTCAGATAAGGTAAACACACTTACAGCTCACTGCTTTGCATAAGCTCGATCAGATCCATAAAAAGCACATCACGGTTCCGCTCACAAAAGCCATCCATGTCATAGGACACCTTACCAAGAATGGAGAGAAATCAAATTTTATCTTTTAAATATTTCATTGAACAAAACATCCATGCCAGCATGGCTATCTTTCACGGAATATGTATATTTTCAGATGTAACAAATGGGCTTTCATCCCGATATGTCACATTAAGGCTGTGCATGTTTTACTTGCTAGATGACTTAGCTGGTGATGGCCTGGAGATGCTGATTGCATACACGATCCAAAAGATACATCACTAGGCCCCCAGCTCTCACAATTACATAGCCCTTCTTCTACAGATATACGGGTGTGTAAATAATACACTGAATTCTTTCCCTAAATTTTAGCTAAGATGGAATAAAATGAAACTGTGCACACTAATCCACTGCAATGGGCCATGTCATCCGAGGCTTTTTGATAGAGTTAGATCAATTTAGCTACAGCCTCATGTTCAAGGATCCTCCCTGGTTAACAAGAGATTAATTGTGATGAAGAGTGAGACCAATGAATTTCCACGGTACTGTGAAGTCTCCAAATATCATGACCTCAGTTTACTTATCTGTGTATCACCAGCACCCACGCAAAGCCTGGTAATGCAGTAACACCCAGTACTCATGCATTTTATAAGAACAAACCCCTGGTCCTTATTTATACTT